>NC_069508.1:38687243-38941582 GCF_027579735.1 Bombina bombina | reverse complement strand
ATATTAAGCTCTTTACTTCAAAATTGAATCCGACATATATATTAACTTTTGTGCTGAACACTTACAGGTAACTTGTCTTTATATAAAGAGTATATAAATCCAAAAAAGACACCATGATAAAAACAACTTTTCAAATATTGTAGATCCTAAAAGTAATGCAAACATTTTCAAAACATGATTTAAAACTGGAAAACTGATTAAATGACTTCTACAGACAAAAAAAGGTTCAATGTACAAAACTGTAGAAATATCTACATTTCTAACCTTCATTTAGTCTAATCATTTTAAAATTTAAGTTATATAAGACGCCTTTTCTTGTTATTCTAGTTCAATCTCCATGTGACATGGCAGCCAGACATATACCTGATCCAGTTGCAATGTAAGTTATTTTTGTTAAGTCTTTCTTTCTAAGAAAAAAGATTATTAAATAAAAACAATACTCTAATAGATTTATTTTAGAAGTGAAATATTTTGGCATAAAATTAAGTTAAAGTAACCAAAATGATGATATTAAAATTAAATTTTCTATTATCATATAGGTTGCAAAATGTTATTAAAGAAAGTTTGTGAATTTTAAAAATATTTAAAGATATTTTAATATTAAATGTTTTAAATACGTTATATTGTGGTGATCATTGAAATTGACAACACAGTTCACTTTTCTTCTTTAGAGTCATGTGCCCAGCAGATGTCTGAAAAACAAAGGTCAAGTTTGGGGAACTAATATCTACACCGACGTAAGAAAAAATCCTGAATCACTAAACCAAATTAAATTTAGTTCTTTACAAGTCATGGTAAACTCTCCCCCTTTTTAATAACAGATTCTGAATTTTATTGACATTTTAGATGGAGTTTTAGTCATCAATTGTAATAAATGTACTATAATCTTTTGTAAATATAGATATGATATTTAAATTTAATGCGCTCCACCGCCTACTTTAAAAGTACATTTTTTTTGTGAGCTAAAACTTTGATTTCTTCTCCAATCAGTGCACTAGCTACAAAAAAATGCCATATTGAGACCGCTGACTGACAACAATTCAAACCATAGCTTTCAGAAAAATTTAATTTTGAAGTAGATGGCGGAGCAAGGGGCATTTGAATTTCATATCTAAATTAAAAAAGCAAGTTTAGCGCATCTTCATTACAACTATGAATGAAACTCCATCTAAAATATCATTAACATTCCAGATCAGATTTTAAAACAAGGCGAGTTTACCATCACTTTAACAACAGAAGATAGTTCTCACTTTATGAGTATTATTTTTCCATAGGACTCATCAATTTGCCGAGCTGGAATCCATTTAGGAGTAATCACAGATGAAGGAGGAGCTATGATAATGGAGAAAAAGCCAGGTCAAGACAGCTATGAGGAATCAATAAGAAATGGAGTGAAAACAACTAGATGGACGTTGGACTGCTTCATTTGTACTCCGTACATTAAGATTCAACACCAAGCAAGAAACCAGAATCTTCTGAAGAAGTTCCTGATGTCCCAACTACATCACTCAACAACCACCCTCACTCTGCCATCAGGTATTTTTCATTAGATCTATGGTGTTGATTGAAAAGTAGATTGAATGTATTTATTAAATAATCTCCTCATGTAGCACCTTAAAAAAGCCTTCACAACTAAGACCACAAAAGTTGATGTTCCTTTAATTCAGTCCTACTTTAGTTTCTCTTTTAATAATAAGATTAGTTACACAGGCTTGATTGAAATTTACTAAAATATTTATGATCTTATTTGTTATTTTTGTGTTGCTGTTTTGTTTTTATTGGAAATAGAAGTCATTTAAGCTCACTCCCAATGTTTAAAAATACAAATATGAATATGGTTATTGAAGTATTTTAGCTAATTGAAAGTTCATTGTATAATTTCTATTAAATAAAAACAAACTGCCTTTAATAGCATGTAATGTAGGAATGCTCAATATACTTTTACAAAGAAAACTATAGATTTATCAAGACAGCCACAAAGATTTTCTATACGTTAATACTAATGAATTTAGAAAATCTGAAACTCACATAAATAGCTATTGGAAAATTATGGTTTAGAATATTGATATTAAATTGTGCCTTTGCAGTATTCATGGGGTGTTAACATGTTTTGAATGCATTTGAAAACCTTTTATGGATTTGGACTGTTAATAATCAACATCCTTGATCTATTTAAAAAGTGATCCTCCTATGTCCTAAGCTTGATGAATATTGGGTCAAAGTTTTCAATCATATAGAACTCGTCCTGGGGAAACCCCTACAGAACAGCCCAAGCGCGCTTTTATACCTTTCATTGCCCGAACTACCTTGCAAAGCAAACAGGGCCCTATTGCTGGTTATGCTCAATGGAGCCAAACTACTGATCCCCAAACACTGGAAATCCAGCACCACGCCATCCTTCCAGGAATGGCAAGCTCAAGTAGACACACTTCTATACCTAGAGAGATACCATCACCTCCGACAAGGGACCGTAGACACACACGAGATGATGCTGGAGAGCTGGGCAGCACATAAATGACATAAATGACATACATAAATGACATGAATGACGGACAGAGTGAGACAGGACAGACTGCATCTTAGCCCCCCGACCCCCCCCCTCCTCCCCCACGCCGTCTTCCTCTCCACCCTCCCCCGTCACCTCTCCCCCCCCCCACAGGTCAAACGCAAGCGAGCCTTAAACAACACTAAACAGTGGGCACACAACATGAAGCAGTCCTGACCCGCACAAACCTCTTTAATCGGCCCAATGAAGACAGGACCCCCCCCTTTCCCCCCCTTTTTTGCTTCCTCTTACCTTTCATCAGCTGGTGACCCTATTATATGCTTGCATAACTTGGTGGGAAAAAACATCGAGCACTAGGGACGCAGCACTGATGGACTCTTGGACTCTTATCACTTAAGTGCTCATTGAACTGTGCTCTAACCCCTTGGCTATTACAGACCACCTATCAGTGAACTGATTAACAATCCCGCAAGCCCGGGGGCACCAGCGCTAATGTCATATATTTCTTATCTTCTAATATCTTAAACAACTTTGTAACTACATTTACTTTGGAACGACTGGAAAGCTTGTAAACATTTGAATTTTCTTTAATAAAGCTCTTTTGAAAACAAAAACAAAAAAAAAAAACAAAAAAAAGTGATCCTCCTTTTTTCATGCTGCGTTTCTTTCAAAAAAATACCCAGAACATGTTAATACTCAAATGTTTTCACAAGCTAACTTCAACTGGTAATCAACACGAGATGTTTCCCTGATTTAATAAAGTAAATTCAAAATATTAAGCTCTTTACTTCAAAATTGAATCAGACATAACATTAACTTTTGTGTTGAACACTTACAGGTATCTTGTCTTTACATAAAGATGTATATAAATCCAAGTAAAGACACCATGATAAAAACAACTTTTCAAATATTGTAGATCCTAAAAGTAATGCAAACATTTTCAAAACATGATTTAAACTGGAAAACTGGTTAAATTACTTCTTTTTTTTTAAATATAATTTTTATTGCAGTTTACAATTACAGAAAAAAAAAAGAAACATGAGCAAGGAACAGCATTCATGAAGCAAGTAATACAATAATCAGTAGTCTCACAAAAACCATATTGACAATATACAGACTCTTTTGTTTCTTACTCTGTAAAAAACCTAAACCTAAAAAAAAAAAAAAAAAAAAGAAAAAAAAAAAAAAAAAAAAGGGAGTAACTCCCTAGCTCTCTACCCCCATCCTCAGAAAAAATGTTGTCTCCAAAATTCGGGATATCTATCTGAGAGTATCAGTTGTAAAAAGTCCGGTGACTTACGAAAATATCCTAGTAGCTGTAGTTGAACCTCTCTAGGCTGGCCCATGATTACTTTGTCCCATTTTTGTAGATAGTTTTTTAATTTTTTTTCCTCGAATATTAGTGGATCATATTGTTCTATCACCATTTGGTGTTGAATATTACCTACCACAGACGCTATAGTAGGGGCATTCTTGTTCTTCCATACTTTTAAAATCAATTGTCTAACTAATAAAATTACAGTATTAATCAGGGATTTATTCTGAGTCTGGTCATGGACCAGAAAAAAGATAGATAGCGGGCTGAGCAATACCTTATCGGGCAAAAATCTATTTAACCAGTATTCCACTTGTTTCCATAGTTTAGTGATTTTTGGACATGTATAAAAAGCATGGAATAGGTCAGCCAGGGGAAATTTGCATCTATAACATGCCATCTCCCCTTTCCATTTACCCATTCTGCTGGGGGTTAGGTAGGCTCTATTCAAGAGTTTCAGGTGTGATTCTCTTATTGCCATGTTATTAGAAAAGTTGTTTATCCTATTTAAGCTTATTTGGAAGAGGTCTGAATCTATTTCAGGAATGTCTAGTTTCCAAATACAGACAAGACTGTCTACCCTTGCCTCTGCCTCCTTAAGTATTAGTAGTCTATAAATGGGTGCAATGGAGTGATCCCCTCTAGAGAATCTTCTAATAATAGTATCCAATGGACCTAATTTCCAGCAGTCTCCTCCCGGATTTTTCTGATTGTAATAAAAGTGTCTAATCTGTAGATATGCAAAGAAAGATCTCCTATCTAAATTAAACTCGTTACTTAAGGATTCAAATGTTCTTATATGGTTGGAGACCGGATCTACCATTTGAATCAGGTAGTTCAGATTATCTGCTGACCATTTTCTAAAGGCCGCAGATGTACAGCCACTTTCAAATTCCGGATTTCCTCTGATAGGTAAGAATTTGGAGAGTATGATTTACCTCCAGAGACTTACAAATCTTATGCCATGCTATAATTACATTGTTTATTGTATATTTTAATGTAGGTTCTGGTAGCTTTATATGGTGGGAGACGTGTAACAGTGCTTTGAGAGCATAGGGAAATATTATGTTCTCCTCTATCTCCCTGCTAGTGACATAGTTGGCTGTGTTAGCCAATCCAAGGCGATCCTAGCAAAACATGCCAGATTATAATTTACCAGGTTCGGAAAAGCGAATCCTCCCATATCTTTAGGATGCATTAATCTCGAAAGTGCAATTCGCGTTTTTTTGGGAGCCCAGAGAAAGCGAGAGCAAGCTGAGTTAAATTTTTGTATGTCTCCCTTACGTATAAATGTAGGAATGTTTTGTATAACAAATAAAATTTTGGGAAGTGTTCGCATTTTAATTAGTGCTATCCTTGCCGAAAGTGTAAGGGGGAGTCTACTCCAATTCTGCATCTCGGCTAGACATTTCTTCCATATATAGAGAAAAATTTATATCATACCAATCTTCTGGATTTCTCGAGAGATTTATTCCTAGATATTTGATATATTTATCAGTTAATTTAAAGGGATTCTCTAGAAGACTATTTTTATTTTTAATTATCCATAGGATCTCAGATTTATTAAGATTTATTTTATACCCAGCAAATTTACTAAATCTCTAGAGTGTCTACTAGACTGGAATATTTTTGCTTGAGTTCCTTATGAAAAATAAATGTCGTCAGCATATAGTGATAGTACCACCTTATACTGTTTGATCTTAATGCCCTCCAATATTTCTCTACTCTTGATAGCAAGGGGTTCAATAGCTAGATCAAACAGTAAGGGTGAAAGGGGACATCCCTGTCTTGTTCCTTTACAAAGAGTTATAGGGGGAGAGAGTATTATTTATGCTAAGGTATGAGATTGGATTCTGATATAATATGGAGATATAATTATAAAAATTGCCTTTAAATCCAAAATTATTTAGGGTGGTTAATAAATGATCCCATAGGACAGAGTCAAAGGCTTTTTCTGCATCAACCGTTAATATAGCGAAATCTTGTTTTGTGCCTGACCCTGTCCTATGGGATGATAGTATATATTCAATTATCGTCATAACTTTTCTTATATTTTTCTGCGCCGTTCTACCTGGAATAAACCCAGTTTGATCTGGGTGAATAACGTCTCCTATGATCTTTTTTAAGCGACAGCTAATATATTTGCCAAGATTTTATAGTCGCTATTAAGAAGCGAGATTGGTCTATATGAATCCATAGAATTAGGGTCCTTATCCTTTTTTAGGATAAGAGTAATATTAGATGCAGTAAAGGTTTGAGCGGGCTTAAGATGTAAAAGAAAGTAGTTATTGAATAGCTTGGTCAAAGTTGGGGCTATCTCCTCCAAAAGTATTTTATAAAATTCGATCGGCAATTGATCAGGACCTGGAGCTTTCCCTAGGACTGACTCGTTAACGGCCTTAAGCACCTCCTCTAATGTGATCTGATTGTTCATTTCGGTCAGCTGAGCATCAGATATTTTTGGGATTTTAATACTATTCCAGAACCTGTTTTTTGCCTCCTGATTGACTTTAACAGGGGAGTATATCTTTTGAAAAAATGAATAAAATTGCCTAATAATATCCTTTGGAGCTGTATATTTTTTATCCTCCGCTATAATTGACCCTATGTAATTATTTTTTTTCTTACTTTTGGAGATATTTGCGAGCATTTTTGCTGATTTTGGGGAGAAGGTGCCATATGTGGCTTTATATTTGGCATCTTCTTGTAACTGATTTTGGATTAGGAATACTTCCCTTTCTTTTTTAGCCTTCTGATAGATAGTCCAGTTATCGCTATTTGGGCTGTCGATATATTTTATAAATTTATTTTTAAGATAATTCGTTAATTGAAGTTCCCTAGCTCTTAGCTTTCTTTTTCTCTTAACCATATAAGCCTTTATCTCGCCTCTGAGAAAGGCCTTAGCGGCCTCCCAGAATATTTCTGTTTTAGAATATTCGTTATTTAATAGCATAGTCCCTCCATTTTTGAATTAACCAATTTCTGAAATGCATATTAGTACATAAAGGAGGGAAAAAAAACTTGGCATATAGACTGTCTCTTTTATTCCCCAACTGGATAGACATAGAAATAATGGCATGGTCTGATAGAACTATGTTTTTAATATCTGTCTTAATTTCTAAATGTAAGAGCCTTTCCGTCACCAAAAACATATCTATTCTCGAAAATGTACGAAATGTTTTAGATTCACATGTAAACATTTTATCGTCCGGGTGTTGGATTCTCCATATATCCCTTAATTTAAGACCTTTTAGAAAGGAGGTCAGTATCTTGGCTTCTTTCCTAGATCTATATGAACCACTAGTCCTCAGTCTATCCAGTTGGGGACGAAAACACTATTGAAGTCCCCACCTATAATTATTGAGCGTCTATTGATTTAATTAATTTTGAATATAATCTATCCCAAAAATCTGGCTTACATTCGTTTGGTGCATATAAATTGCATAGCACATAGCGGCAGTCATTGATCTCTATTTCTAAAATTAGATATCTACCCTCCACATCTCTTTCTTGGGATATTAGCTGGAAGTCTAAATCCTTACTGAAAATACATGCCACTCCTCTCTTTCTTTTTACTGCTGGGGTTGCAATCACCTCCCCAATCCAACCTATTCTGAGTTTCTCTGCTCACATAAATAGCTATTGGAAAATTATGGTTTAGACTATTGATATTAAATTGTGCCTTTGCAGTATTCATGGGGTGTTAACATGTTGTGAATGCATTTGAAAACCTTATATGGATTTGGACTGTTAATAATCAACATCATTGATCTATTTAAAAAGTGATCCTCCTTTTTTCATGCTGCGTTTCTTTAAAAAAAATACCCAGAATATGTTAATACTCAATTTTTTTCACAAGCTAACTTCAACTGGTAATCAACACGAGATGTTTCCCTGATTTAATAAAGTAAATTCAAAAATATTAAGCTTTTTACTTCAAAATTGAATCAGACATAACATTAACTTTTGTGTTGAACACTTACAGGTATCTTGTCTTTACATAAAGATGTATATAAATCCAAGTAAAGACACCATGATAAAAACAACTTTTCAAATATTGTAGATCCTAAAAGTAATGCAAACATTTTCAAAACATGATTTAAACTGGAAAACTGGTTAAATGACTTCTACAGACAAAAAAAGTTTTCAATGTACAGAAACTGTAGAAATATCTACATTTCTCACCTTCATTTAGTCTAATCATTTTAAAATGTAAGTTATATAAGACGCCTTTTCTTGTTATTCTAGTTCAATCTCCATGTGACATGGCAGCCAGACAGATACCTGATCCAGTTGCAATGTAAGTTATTTTTGTTAAGTCTTTTCTTTCTAAGAAAAAAGATTATAAATAAACACAATACTCTAATAGATTTATTTTAGAAGTGAAATATGTTTGGCATAAAATTAAGTTAAAGTAACCAAAATGATGATATTAAAATTCAAATTTTCTATTATCATTTAGGTTGCAAAATGTTATTAAAGAAAGTTTGTGAATTTTAAAAATATTTAAAGATAATATTAATAGTAAATGTTTTAAATATGTTGATATTTGTGGTGATCATTGAAATTGACAACACAGTTCACTTTTCTTCTTTAGAGTCATGTGCCCAGCAGGATGTCTGAACAACAAAGGCCAAGTTTGGGGAACTAATATCTACACAGACGTAAGAAAAAAATCCTGAATCACTAAACCAGATTAAATTTAGTTCTTTACAAGTCATGGTAAACTCTCCCCTTTTTAAAAACAGATTCAGAATTTTATTGACATTTTAGATGGAGTTTTAGTCATCAATTGTAATAAAGATGCACTATAATCTTTTTTTAAATAGAGATATGATATTTAAATTTAATGCGCTCCGCCGCCTACTTTAAAAGTACATTTTTTGTGAGCTAAAACTTTGATTTGTTCTCCAATCAGTGCACTAGCTGCAAAAAAAAGTGCCATATTGGGAGACCGCTGACTGACAACAATTCAAACCATAAGCTTTCAGAAAAATTTAATTTTGAAGTAGATGGCGGAGCAAGGGGCATTTGAATTTCATATCTAAATTAAAAAGCAAGTTATAGCGCATCTTCATTACAACTAATGAATGAAACTCCATCTAAAATATCACTAACATTCCAGATCAGATTTTAAAACAAGGCGAGTTTACCATCACTTTAACAACAGAAGATATGTTCTCACTTTATGAGTATTATTTTTCCATAGGACTCATCAATTTGCCGAGCTGGAATCCATTTAGGAGTAATCACAGATGAAGGAGGAGCTATGATAATGGAGAAAAAGCCAGGTCAAGACAGCTATGAGGAATCTATAAGAAATGGAGTGAAAACAACTAGGTATGGACGTTGGACTGCTTCATTTGTACTCCGTACATTAGATTCAACACCAAGCAAGAAACCAGAATCTTCTGAAGAAGTTCCTGATGTACCAATTACATCTACTCAACAACCACCCTCACGTCTGCCATCAGGTATTTTTCATTAGATCTATGGTGTTGATTGAAAAGCAGATTGAATGTATTTATTAAATAATCTCCCATGTAGCACCATAAAAAAAGCCTTCACACCTAAAGACCACAAAAGTTGATGTTCCTTTTATTCCAGTCCTACTTTAGTTCTCTTTTAAACTAATAAGATTAGTTACACAGGCTTGATTGAAATTTACTAAAATATTTATGATCTTATTTGTTATTTGTGTGTTGCTGTTTTGTTTTATTTGGAAATAGAAGTCATTTAAGCTCACTCCCAATGTTTAAAAATACAAATATGAGATATGGTAATTGAAGTATTTTATGCTAATTGAAAGTTCATTGTATAATTTCTATTAAATAAAAACAAACTGCCTTTAATAGCATGTAATGTTGGAATTCTCAATATACTTTTACAAAGAAAACTATAGATTAATCAAGACAGCTGATTTTCTATACGTTAATACTAATGAATTTTGAAAATCTGAAAACTCACATAAATAGCTATTGGAAAATTATGGTTTAGAATATTGATATTAAATTGTGCCTTTGCAGTATTCATGGGGTGTTAACATGTTGTGAATGCATTTGAAAACCTTTTATGGATTTGGACTGTTAATAATCAACATCCTTGATCTATTTAAAAAGTGATCCTCCTTTTTTCATGCTGCGTTTCTTTAAAAAAAATACCCAGAACATGTTAATACTCAAATGTTTTCACAAGCTAACTTCAACTGGTAATCAACACGAGATGTTTCCCTGATTTAATAAAGTAAATTCAAAAATATTAAGCTCTTTACTTCAAAATTGAATCAGACATAACATTAACTTTTGTGTTGAACACTTACAGGTATCTTGTCTTTACATAAAGATGTATATAAATCCAAGTAAAGACACCATGATAAAAACAACTTTTCAAATTTTGTAGATCCTAAAAGTAATGCAAACATTTTCAAAACATGATTTAAACTGGAAAACTGGTTAAATGACTTCAGAAGACAAAAAAAGTTTTCAATGTACAGAAACTGTAGAAATATCTACATTTCTCACCTTCATTTAGTCTAATCATTTTAAAATGTAAGTTATATAAGACGCCTTTTCTTGTTATTCTAGTTCAATCTCCATGTGACATGGCAGCCAGACAGATACCTGATCCAGTTGCAATGTAAGTTATTTTTGTTAAGTCTTTTCTTTCTAAGAAAAAAGATTATAAATAAAAACAATACTCTAATAGATTTATTTTAGAAGTGAAATATGTTTGGCATAAAATTAAGTTAAAGTAACCAAAATGATGATATTAAAATTCAAATTTTCTATTATCATATAGGTTGCAAAATGTTATTAAAGAAAGTTTGTGAATTTTAAAAATATTTAAAGATAATATTAATAGTAAATGTTTTAAATATGTTGATATTTGTGGTGATCATTGAAATTGACAACACAGTTCACTTTTCTTCTTTAGAGTCATGTGCCCAGCAGGATGTCTGAACAACAAAGGCCAAGTTTGGGGAACTAATATCTACACAGACGTAAGAAAAAAATCCTGAATCACTAAACCAGATTAAATTTAGTTCTTTACAAGTCATGGTAAACTCTCCCCTTTTTAAAAACAGATTCAGAATTTTATTGACATTTTAGATGGAGTTTTAGTCATCAATTGTAATAAAGATGCACTATAATCTTTTTTTAAATATAGATATGATATTTAAATTTAATGCGCTCCGCCGCCTACTTTAAAAGTACATTTTTTGTGAGCTAAAACTTTGATTTGTTCTCCAATCAGTGCACTAGCTACAAAAAAAAGTGCCATATTGGGAGACCGCTGACTGACAACAATTCAAACCATAAGCTTTCAGAAAAATTTAATTTTGAAGTAGATGGCGGAGCAAGGGGCATTTGAATTTCATATCTAAATTAAAAAGCAAGTTATAGCGCATCTTCATTACAACTAATGAATGAAACTCCATCTAAAATATCACTAACATTCCAGATCAGATTTTAAAACAAGGCGAGTTTACCATCACTTTAACAACAGAAGATATGTTCTCACTTTATGAGTATTATTTTTCCATAGGACTCATCAATTTGCCGAGCTGGAATCCATTTAGGAGTAATCACAGATGAAGGAGGAGCTATGATAATGGAGAAAAAGCCAGGTCAAGACAGCTATGAGGAATCTATAAGAAATGGAGTGAAAACAACTAGGTATGGACGTTGGACTGCTTCATTTGTACTCCGTACATTAGATTCAACACCAAGCAAGAAACCAGAATCTTCTGAAGAAGTTCCTGATGTACCAACTACATCTACTCAACAACCACCCTCACGTCTGCCATCAGGTATTTTTCATTAGATCTATGGTGTTGATTGAAAAGCGGATTGAATGTATTTATTAAATAATCTCCCATGTAGCACCATAAAAAAGCCTTCACACCTAAAGACCACAAAAGTTGATGTTCCTTTAATTCCAGTCCTACTTTAGTTCTCTTTTAAACTAATAAGATTAGTTACACAGGCTTGATTGAAATTTACTAAAATATTTTTGATCGTTTTTGTTATTTTTGTGTTGCTGTTTTGTTTTATTTGGAAATAGAAGTCATTTAAGCTCACTCCCAATGTTTAAAAATACAAATATGAGATATGGTAATTGACGTATTTTATGCTAATTGAAAGTTCATTGTATAATTTCTTTTACATAAAAACAAACTGCCTTTAATAGCATGTAATATAGGAATGCTCAATATACTTTTACAAAGAAAACTATAGATTTATCAAGACAGCCACAAAGATTTTCTATACGTTAATACTAATGAATTTAGAAAATCTGAAAACTCACATAAATAGCTATTGGAAAATTATGGTTTAGAATATTGATATTAAATTGTGCCTTTGCAGTATTCATGGGGTGTTAACATGTTGTGTATGCATTTGAAAACCTTTTATGGATTTGGACTGTTAATAATCAACATCCTTGATCTATTTAAAAAGTGATCCTCCTTTTTTCATGCTGCGTTTCTTTAAAAAAAATACCCAGAACATGTTAATACTCAAATGTTTTCACAAGCTAACTTCAACTGGTAATCAACACGAGATGTTTCCCTTATTTAATAAAGTAAATTCAAAAATATTAAGCTCTTTACTTCAAAATTGAATCAGACATAACATTAACTTTTGTGTTGAACCCTTACAGGTATCTTGTCTTTACATAAAGATGTATATAAATCCAAGTAAAGACACCATGATAAAAACAACTTTTCAAATATTGTAGATCCTAAAAGTAATGCAAACATTTTCAAAACACGATTTAAACTGGAAAACTGGTTAAATGACTTCTACAGAAAAAAAAAGTTTTCAATGTACAGAAACTGTAGAAATATCTACATTTCTAACCTTCATTTAGTCTAATCATTTTAAAATTTAAGATATATAAGACGCCTTTTCTTGTTATTCTAGTTCAATCTCCATGTGACATGGCAGCCAGACAGATACCTGATCCAGTTGCAATGTAAGTTATTTTTGTTAAGTCTTTTCTTTCTAAGAAAAAAGATTATAAATAAACACAATACTCTAATAGATTTATTTTAAAAGTGAAATATGTTTGGCATAAAATTAAGTTAAAGTAACCAAAATGATGATATTAAAATTCAAATTTTCTATTATCATATAGGTTGCAAAATGTTATTAAAGAAAGTTTGTGAATTTTAAAAATATTTAAAGATAATATTAATAGTAAATGTTTTAAATATGTTGATATTTGTGGTGATCATTGAAATTGACAACACAGTTCACTTTTCTTCTTTAGAGTCATGTGCCCAGCAGGATGTCTGAAAAACAAAGGCCAAGTTTGGGGAACTAATATCTACACAGACGTAAGAAAAAAATCCTGAATCACTAAACCAGATTAAATTTAGTTCTTTACAAGTCATGGTAAACTCTCCCCTTTTTAAAAACAGATTCAGAATTTTATTGACATTTTAGATGGAGTTTTAGTCATCAATTGTAATAAAGATGCACTATAATCTTTTTTTAAATATAGATATGATATTTAAATTTAATGCGCTCCGCCGCCTACTTTAAAAGTACATTTTTTGTGAGCTAAAACTTTGATTTGTTCTCCAATCAGTGCACTAGCTACAAAAAAAAGTGCCATATTGGGAGACCGCTGACTGACAACAATTCAAACCATAAGCTTTCAGAAAAATTTAATTTTGAAGTAGATGGCGGAGCAAGGGGCATTTGAATTTCATATCTAAATTAAAAAGCAAGTTATAGCGCATCTTCATTACAACTAATGAATGAAACTCCATCTAAAATATCACTAGCATTCCAGATCAGATTTTAAAACAAGGCGAGTTTACCATCACTTTAACAACAGAAGATATGTTCTCACTTTATGAGTATTATTTTTCCATAGGACTCATCAATTTGCCGAGCTGGAATCCATTTAGGAGTAATCACAGATGAAGGAGGAGCTATGATAATGGAGAAAAAGCCAGGTCAAGACAGCTATGAGGAATCTATAAGAAATGGAGTGAAAACAACTAGGTATGGACGTTGGACTGCTTCATTTGTACTCCGTACATTAGATTCAACACCAAGCAAGAAACCAGAATCTTCTGAAGAAGTTCCTGATGTACCAACTACATCTACTCAACAACCACCCTCACGTCTGCCATCAGGTATTTTTCATTAGATCTATGGTGTTGATTAAAAAGCAGATTGAATGTATTTATTAAATAATCTCCCATGTAGCACCATAAAAAAGCCTTCACACCTAAAGACCACAAAAGTTGATGTTCCTTTTATTCCAGTCCTACTTTAGTTCTCTTTTAAACTAATAAGATTAGTTACACAGGCTTGATTGAAATTTACTAAAATATTTATGATCTTATTTGTTATTTGTGTGTTGCTGTTTTGTTTTATTTGGAAATAGAAGTCATTTAAGCTCACTCCCAATGTTTAAAAATACAAATATGAGATATGGTAATTGAAGTATTTTATGATAATTGAAAGTTCATTGTATAATTTCTATTAAATAAAAACAAACTGCCTTTAATAGCATGTAATGTTGGAATTCTCAATATACTTTTACAAAGAAAACTATAGATTAATCAAGACAGCTGATTTTCTATACGTTAATACTAATGAATTTAGAAAATCTGAAAACTCACATAAATAGCTATTGGAAAATTATGGTTTAGACTATTGATATTAAATTGTGCCTTTGCAGTATTCATGGGGTGTTAACATGTTGTGAATGCATTTGAAAACCTTATATGGATTTGGACTGTTAATAATCAACATCATTGATCTATTTAAAAAGTGATCCTCCTTTTTTCATGCTGCGTTTCTTTAAAAAAAATACCCAGAACATGTTAATACTCAAATGTTTTCACAAGCTAACTTCAACTGGTAATCAACACGAGATGTTTCCCTGATTTAATAAAGTAAATTCAAAAATATTAAGCTCTTTACTTCAAAATTGAATCAGACATAACATTAACTTTTGTGTTGAACACATACAGGTATCTTGTCTTTACATAAAGATGTATATAAATCCAAGTAAAGACACCATGATAAAAACAACTTTTCAAATTTTGTAGATCCTAAAAGTAATGCAAACATTTTCAAAACATGATTTAAACTGGAAAACTGGTTAAATGACTTCAGAAGACAAAAAAAGTTTTCAATGTACAGAAACTGTAGAAATATCTACATTTCTCACCTTCATTTAGTCTAATCATTTTAAAATTTAAGATATATAAGACGTCTTTTCTTGTTATTCTAGTTCAATCTCCATGTGACATGGCAGCCAGACAGATACCTGATCCAGTTGCAATGTAAGTTATTTTTGTTAAGTCTTTTCTTTCTAAGAAAAAAGATTATAAATAAACACAATACTCTAATAGATTTATTTTAAAAGTGAAATATGTTTGGCATAAAATTAAGTTAAAGTAACCAAAATGATGATATTAAAATTCAAATTTTCTATTATCATATAGGTTGCAAAATGTTATTAAAGAAAGTTTGTGAATTTTAAAAATATTTAAAGATAATATTAATAGTAAATGTTTTAAATATGTTGATATTTGTGGTGATCATTGAAATTGACAACACAGTTCACTTTTCTTCTTTAGAGTCATGTGCCCAGCAGGATGTCTGAAAAACAAAGGCCAAGTTTGGGGAACTAATATCTACACAGACGTAAGAAAAAAATCCTGAATCACTAAACCAGATTAAATTTAGTTCTTTATAAGTTATGGTAAACTCTCCCCTTTTTAAAAACAGATTCAGAATTTTATTGACATTTTAGATGGAGTTTTAGTCATCAATTGTAATAAAGATGCACTATAATCTTTTTTTAAATATAGATATGATATTTAAATTTAATGCGCTCCGCCGCCTACTTTAAAAGTACATTTTTTGTGAGCTAAAACTTTGATTTGTTCTCCAATCAGTGCACTAGCTGCAAAAAAAAGTGCCATATTGGGAGACCGCTGACTGACAACAATTCAAACCATAAGCTTTCAGAAAAATTTAATTTTGAAGTAGATGGCGGAGCAAGGGGCATTTGAATTTCATATCTAAATTAAAAAGCAAGTTATAGCGCATCTTCATTACAACTAATGAATGAAACTCCATCTAAAATATCATTAACATTCCAGATCAGATTTTAAAACAAGGCGAGTTTACCATCACTTTAACAACAGAAGATATGTTCTCACTTTATGAGTATTATTTTTCCATAGGACTCATCAATTTGCCGAGCTGGAATCCATTTAGGAGTAATCACAGATGAAGGAGGAGCTATGATAATGGAGAAAAAGCCAGGTCAAGACAGCTATGAGGAATCTATAAGAAATGGAGTGAAAACAACTAGGTATGGACGTTGGACTGCTTCATTTGTACTCCGTACATTAGATTCAACACCAAGCAAGAAACCAGAATCTTCTGAAGAAGTTCCTGATGTACCAACTACATCTACTCAACAACCACCCTCACGTCTGCCATCAGGTATTTTTCATTAGATCTATGGTGTTGATTGAAAAGCGGATTGAATGTATTTATTAAATAATCTCCCATGTAGCACCATAAAAAAGCCTTCACACCTAAAGACCACAAAAGTTGATGTTCCTTTTATTCCAGTCCTACTTTAGTTCTCTTTTAAACTAATAAGATTAGTTACACAGGCTTGATTGAAATTTACTAAAATATTTATGATCTTATTTGTTATTTTTGTGTTGCTGTTTTGTTTTATTTGGAAATAGAAGTCATTTAAGCTCACTCCCAATGTTTAAAAATACAAATATGAGATATGGTAATTGAAGTATTTTATGCTAATTGAAAGTTCATTGTATAATTTCTATTAAATAAAAACAAACTGCCTTTAATAGCATGTAATGTTGGAATTCTCAATATACTTTTACAAAGAAAACTATAGATTAATCAAGACAGCTGATTTTCTATACGTTAATACTAATGAATTTAGAAAATCTGAAAACTCACATAAATAGCTATTGGAAAATTATGGTTTAGAATATTGATATTAAATTGTGCCTTTGCAGTATTCATGGGGTGTTAACATGTTGTGAATGCATTTGAAAACCTTTTATGGATTTGGACTGTTAATAATCAACATCCTTGATCTATTTAAAAAGTGATCCTCCTTTTTTCATGCTGCGTTTCTTTAAAAAAAATACCCAGAACATGTTAATACTCAAATGTTTTCACAAGCTAACTTCAACTGGTAATCAACACGAGATGTTTCCCTGATTTAATAAAGTAAATTCAAAAATATTAAGCTCTTTACTTCAAAATTGAATCAGACATAACATTAACTTTTGTGTTGAACACTTACAGGTATTTTGTCTTTACATAAAGATGTATATAAATCCAAGTAAAGACACCATGATAAAAACAACTTTTCAAATTTTGTAGATACTAAAAGTAATGCAAACATTTTCAAAAAATTATTTAAACTGGAAAACTGGTTAAATGACTTCTACAGACAAAAAAAGGTTTCAATGTACAGAAACTGTAGAAATATCTACATTTCTCACCTTCGTTTAGTCTAATCATTTTAAAATTTAAGATATATAAGACGCCTTTTCTTGTTATTCTAGTTCAATCTCCATGTGACATGGCAGCCAGACAGATACCTGATCCAGTTGCAATGTAAGTTATTTTTGTTAAGTCTTTTCTTTCTAAGAAAAAAGATTATAAATAAAAACAATACTCTAATAGATTTATTTTAGAAGTGAAATATGTTTGGCATAAAATTAAGTTAAAGTAACCAAAATGATGATATTAAAATTCAAATTTTCTATTATCATATAGGTTGCAAAATGTTATTAAAGAAAGTTTGTGAATTTTAAAAATATTTAAAGATATTATTAATAGTAAATGTTTTAAATATGTTGATAGTTGTGGTGATCATTGAAATTGACAACACAGTTCACTTTTCTTCTTTAGAGTCATGTGCCCAGCAGGATGTCTGAAAAACAAAGGCCAAGTTTGGGGAACTAATATCTACACAGACGTAAGAAAAAAATCCTGAATCACTAAACCAGATTAAATTTAGTTCTTTATAAGTTATGGTAAACTCTCCCCTTTTTAAAAACAGATTCAGAATTTTATTGACATTTTAGATGGAGTTTTAGTCATCAATTGTAATAAAGATGCACTATAATCTTTTTTTAAATATAGATATGATATTTAAATTTAATGCGCTCCGCCGCCTACTTTAAAAGTACATTTTTTGTGAGCTAAAACTTTGATTTGTTCTCCAATCAGTGCACTAGCTACAAAAAAAGTGCCATATTGGGAGACCGCTGACTGACAACAATTCAAACCATAAGCTTTCAGAAAAATTTAATTTTGAAGTAGATGGCGGAGCAAGGGGCATTTGAATTTCATATCTAAATTAAAAAGCAAGTTATAGCGCATCTTCATTACAACTAATGAATGAAACTCCATCTAAAATATCACTAACATTCCAGATCAGATTTTAAAACAAGGCGAGTTTACCATCACTTTAACAACAGAAGATATGTTCTCACTTTATGAGTATTATTTTTCCATAGGACTCATCAATTTGCCGAGCTGGAATCCATTTAGGAGTAATCACAGATGAAGGAGGAGCTATGATAATGGAGAAAAAGCCAGGTCAAGACAGCTATGAGGAATCTATAAGAAATGGAGTGAAAACAACTAGGTATGGACGTTGGACTGCTTCATTTGTACTCCGTACATTAGATTCAACACCAAGCAAGAAACCAGAATCTTCTGAAGAAGTTCCTGATGTACCAACTACATCTACTCAACAACCACCCTCACGTCTGCCATCAGGTATTTTTCATTAGATCTATGGTGTTGATTGAAAAGCGGATTGAATGTATTTATTAAATAATCTCCCATGTAGCACCATAAAAAAGCCTTCACACCTAAAGACCACAAAAGTTGATGTTCCTTTAATTCCAGTCCTACTTTAGTTCTCTTTTAAACTAATAAGATTAGTTACACAGGCTTGATTGAAATTTACTAAAATATTTTTGATCGTTTTTGTTATTTTTGTGTTGCTGTTTTGTTTTATTTGGAAATAGAAGTCATTTAAGCTCACTCCCAATGTTTAAAAATACAAATATGAGATATGGTAATTGACGTATTTTATGCTAATTGAAAGTTCATTGTATAATTTCTATTACATAAAAACAAACTGCCTTTAATAGCATGTAATATAGGAATGCTCAATATACTTTTACAAAGAAAACTATAGATTTATCAAGACAGCCACAAAGATTTTCTATACGTTAATACTAATGAATTTAGAAAATCTGAAAACTCACATAAATAGCTATTGGAAAATTATGGTTTAGAATATTGATATTAAATTGTGCCTTTGCAGTATTCATGGGGTGTTAACATGTTGTGTATGCATTTGAAAACCTTTTATGGATTTGGACTGTTAATAATCAACATCCTTGATCTATTTAAAAAGTGATCCTCCTTTTTTCATGCTGCGTTTCTTTAAAAAAAATACCCAGAACATGTTAATACTCAAATGTTTTCACAAGCTAACTTCAACTGGTAATCAACACGAGATGTTTCCCTGATTTAATAAAGTAAATTCAAAAATATTAAGCTCTTTACTTCAAAATTGAATCAGACATAACATTAACTTTTGTGTTGAACACTTACAGGTATCTTGTCTTTACATAAAGATGTATATAAATCCAAGTAAAGACACCATGATAAAAACAACTTTTCAAATATTGTAGATCCTAAAAGTAATGCAAACATTTTCAAAACATGATTTAAACTGGAAAACTGGTTAAATGACTTCTACAGACAAAAAAAGTTTTCAATGTACAGAAACTGTAGAAATATCTACATTTCTCACCTTCATTTAGTCTAATCATTTTAAAATTTAAGATATATAAGACGCCTTTTCTTGTTATTCTAGTTCAATCTCCATGTGACATGGCAGCCAGACAGATACCTGATCCAGTTGCAATGTAAGTTATTTTTGTTAAGTCTTTTCTTTCTAAGAAAAAAGATTATAAATAAACACAATACTCTAATAGATTTATTTTAGAAGTGAAATATGTTTGGCATAAAATTAAGTTAAAGTAACCAAAATGATGATATTAAAATTCAAATTTTCTATTATCATATAGGTTGCAAAATGTTATTAAAGAAAGTTTGTGAATTTTAAAAATATTTAAAGATAATATTAATAGTAAATGTTTTAAATATGTTGATATTTGTGGTGATCATTGAAATTGACAACACAGTTCACTTTTCTTCTTTAGAGTCATGTGCCCAGCAGGATGTCTGAAAAACAAAGGCCAAGTTTGGGGAACTAATATCTACACAGACGTAAGAAAAAAATCCTGAATCACTAAACCAGATTAAATTTAGTTCTTTATAAGTTATGGTAAACTCTCCCCTTTTTAAAAACAGATTCAGAATTTTATTGACATTTTAGATGGAGTTTTAGTCATCAATTGTAATAAAGATGCACTATAATCTTTTTTTAAATATAGATATGATATTTAAATTTAATGCGCTCCGCCGCCTACTTTAAAAGTACATTTTTTGTGAGCTAAAACTTTGATTTGTTCTCCAATCAGTGCACTAGCTGCAAAAAAAAGTGCCATATTGGGAGACCGCTGACTGACAACAATTCAAACCATAAGCTTTCAGAAAAATTTAATTTTGAAGTAGATGGCGGAGCAAGGGGCATTTGAATTTCATATCTAAATTAAAAAGCAAGTTATAGCGCATCTTCATTACAACTAATGAATGAAACTCCATCTAAAATATCACTAACATTCCAGATCAGATTTTAAAACAAGGCGAGTTTACCATCACTTTAACAACAGAAGATATGTTCTCACTTTATGAGTATTATTTTTCCATAGGACTCATCAATTTGCCGAGCTGGAATCCATTTAGGAGTAATCACAGATGAAGGAGGAGCTATGATAATGGAGAAAAAGCCAGGTCAAGACAGCTATGAGGAATCTATAAGAAATGGAGTGAAAACAACTAGGTATGGACGTTGGACTGCTTCATTTGTACTGCCGTACATTAGATTCAACACCAAGCAAGAAACCAGAATCTTCTGAAGAAGTTCCTGATGTACCAACTACATCTACTCAACAACCACCCTCACGTCTGTCATCAGGTATTTTTCATTAGATCTATGGTGTTGATTGAAAAGCAGATTGAATGTATTTATTAAATAATCTCCCATGTAGCACCATAAAAAAAGCCTTCACACCTAAAGACCACAAAAGTTGATGTTCCTTTTATTCCAGTCCTACTTTAGTTCTCTTTTAAACTAATAAGATTAGTTACACAGGCTTGATTGAAATTTACTAAAATATTTATGATCTTATTTGTTATTTGTGTGTTGCTGTTTTGTTTTATTTGGAAATAGAAGTCATTTAAGCTCACTCCCAATGTTTAAAAATACAAATATGAGATATGGTAATTGAAGTATTTTATGATAATTGAAAGTTCATTGTATAATTTCTATTAAATAAAAACAAACTGCCTTTAATAGCATGTAATGTTGGAATTCTCAATATACTTTTACAAAGAAAACTATAGATTAATCAAGACAGCTGATTTTCTATACGTTAATACTAATGAATTTAGAAAATCTGAAAACTCACATAAATAGCTATTGGAAAATTATGGTTTAGACTATTGATATTAAATTGTGCCTTTGCAGTATTCATGGGGTGTTAACATGTTGTGAATGCATTTGAAAACCTTATATGGATTTGGACTGTTAATAATCAACATCCTTGATCTATTTAAAAAGTGATCCTCCTTTTTTCATGCTGCGTTTCTTTAAAAAAAATACCCAGAACATGTTAATACTCAAATGTTTTCACAAGCTAACTTCAACTGGTAATCAACACGAGATGTTTCCCTGATTTAATAAAGTAAATTCAAAAATATTAAGCTTTTTACTTCAAAATTGAATCAGACATAACATTAACTTTTGTGTTGAACACTTACAGGTATCTTGTCTTTACATAAAGATGTATATAAATCCAAGTAAAGACACCATGATAAAAACAACTTTTCAAATATTGTAGATCCTAAAAGTAATGCAAACATTTTCAAAACATGATTTAAACTGGAAAACTGGTTAAATGACTTCTACAGACAAAAAAAGTTTTCAATGTACAGAAACTGTAGAAATATCTACATTTCTCACCTTCATTTAGTCTAATCATTTTAAAATGTAAGTTATATAAGACGCCTTTTCTTGTTATTCTAGTTCAATCTCCATGTGACATGGCAGCCAGACAGATACCTGATCCAGTTGCAATGTAAGTTATTTTTGTTAAGTCTTTTCTTTCTAAGAAAAAAGATTATAAATAAAAACAATACTCTAATAGATTTATTTTAGAAGTGAAATATGTTTGGCATAAAATTAAGTTAAAGTAACCAAAATGATGATATTAAAATTCAAATTTTCTATTATCATATAGGTTGCAAAATGTTATTAAAGAAAGTTTGTGAATTTTAAAAATAATTAAAGATATTATTAATAGTAAATGTTTTAAATATGTTGATATTTGTGGTGATCATTGAAATTGACAACACAGTTCACTTTTCTTCTTTAGAGTCATGTGCCCAGCAGGATGTCTGAAAAACAAAGGCCAAGTTTGGGGAACTAATATCTACACAGACGTAAGAAAAAAATCCTGAATCACTAAACCAGATTAAATTTAGTTCTTTACAAGTCATGATAAACTCTCCCCTTTTTAAAAACAGATTCAGAATTTTATTGACATTTTAGATGGAGTTTTCGTCATCAATTGTAATAAAGATGCACTATAATCTTTTTGTAAATATAGATATGATATTTAAATTTAATGCGCTCCGCCGCCTACTTTAAAAGTACATTTTTTGTGAGCTAAAACTTTGATTTGTTCTCCAATCAGTGCACTAGCTACAAAAAAAGTGCCATATTGGGAGACCGCTGACTGACAACAATTCAAACCATAAGCTTTCAGAAAAATTTAATTTTGAAGTAGATGGCGGAGCAAGGGGCATTTGAATTTCATATCTAAATTAAAAAGCAAGTTATAGCGCATCTTCATTACAACTAATGAATGAAACTCCATCTAAAATATCATTAACATTCCAGATCAGATTTTAAAACAAGGCGAGTTTACCATCACTTTAACAACAGAAGATATGTTCTCACTTTATGAGTATTATTTTTCCATAGGACTCATCAATTTGCCGAGCTGGAATCCATTTAGGAGTAATCACAGATGAAGGAGGAGCTATGATAATGGAGAAAAAGCCAGGTCAAGACAGCTATGAGGAATCTATAAGAAATGGAGTGAAAACAACTAGGTATGGACGTTGGACTGCTTCATTTGTACTGCGTACATTAGATTCAACACCAAGCAAGAAACCAGAATCTTCTGAAGAAGTTCCTGATGTCCCAACTACATCTACTCAACAACCACCCTCACGTCTGCCATCAGGTATTTTTCATTAGATCTATGGTGTTGATTAAAAAGCAGATTGAATGTATTTATTAAATAATCTCCCATGTAGCACCATAAAAAAGCCTTCACACCTAAAGACCACAAAAGTTGATGTTCCTTTTATTCCAGTCCTACTTTAGTTCTCTTTTAAACTAATAAGATTAGTTACACAGGCTTGATTGAAATTTACTAAAATATTTATGATCTTATTTGTTATTTGTGTGTTGCTGTTTTGTTTTATTTGGAAATAGAAGTCATTTAAGCTCACTCCCAATGTTTAAAAATACAAATATGAGATATGGTAATTGAAGTATTTTATGCTAATTGAAAGTTCATTGTATAATTTCTATTAAATAAAAACAAACTGCCTTTAATGGCATGTAATGTTGGAATTCTCAATATACTTTTACAAAGAAAACTATAGATTAATCAAGACAGCAAGATTTTCTATACGTTAATACTAATGAATTTAGAAAATCTGAAAACTCACATAAATAGCTATTGGAAAATTATGGTTTAGAATATTGATATTAAATTGTGCCTTTGCAGTATTCATGGGGTGTTAACATGTTGTGTATGCATTTGAAAACCTTTTATGGATTTGGACTGTTAATAATCAACATCCTTGATCTATTTAAAAAGTGATCCTCCTTTTTTCATGCTGCGTTTCTTTAAAAAAAATACCCAGAACATGTTAATACTCAAATGTTTTCACAAGCTAACTTCAACTGGTAATCAACACGAGATGTTTCCCTGATTTAATAAAGTAAATTCAAAAATATTAAGCTCTTTACTTCAAAATTGAATCAGACATAACATTAACTTTTGTGTTGAACACTTACAGGTATCTTGTCTTTACATAAAGATGTTTATAAATCCAAGTAAAGACACCATGATAAAAACAACTTTTCAAATATTGTAGATCCTAAAAGTAATGCAAACATTTTCAAAACATGATTTAAACTGGAAAACTGGTTAAATGACTTCTACAGCAAAAAAAAGTTTTCAATGTACAGAAACTGTAGAAATATCTACATTTCTCACCTTCATTTAGTCTAATCATTTTAAAATGTAAGTTATATAAGACGCCTTTTCTTGTTATTCTAGTTCAATCTCCATGTGACATGGCAGCCAGACAGATACCTGATCCAGTTGCAATGTAAGTTATTTTTGTTAAGTCTTTTCTTTCTAAGAAAAAAGATTATAAATAAACACAATACTCTAATAGATTTATTTTAAAAGTGAAATATGTTTGGCATAAAATTAAGTTAAAGTAACCAAAATGATGATATTAAAATTCAAATTTTCTATTATCATATAGGTTGCAAAATGTTATTAAAGAAAGTTTGTGAATTTTAAAAATATTTAAAGATAATATTAATAGTAAATTTTTTAAATATGTTGATATTTGTGGTGATCATTGAAATTGACAACACAGTTCACTTTTCTTCTTTAGAGTCATGTGCCCAGCAGGATGTCTGAAAAACAAAGGCCAAGTTTGGGGAACTAATATCTACACAGACGTAAGAAAAAAATCCTGAATCACTAAACCAGATTAAATTTAGTTCTTTATAAGTCATGTTAAACTCTCCCCTTTTTAAAAACAGATTCAGAATTTTATTGACATTTTAGATGGAGTTTTAGTCATCAATTGTAATAAAGATGCACTATAATCTTTTTTTAAATATAGATATGATATTTAAATTTAATGCGCTCCGCCGCCTACTTTAAAAGTACATTTTTTGTGAGCTAAAACTTTGATTTGTTCTCCAATCAGTGCACTAGCTACAAAAAAAAGTGCCATATTGGGAGACCGCTGACTGACAACAATTCAAACCATAAGCTTTCAGAAAAATTTAATTTTGAAGTAGATGGCGGAGCAAGGGGCATTTGAATTTCATATCTAAATTAAAAAGCAAGTTATAGCGCATCTTCATTACAACTAATGAATGAAACTCCATCTAAAATATCACTAACATTCCAGATCAGATTTTAAAACAAGGCGAGTTTACCATCACTTTAACAACAGAAGATATGTTCTCACTTTATGAGTATTATTTTTCCATAGGACTCATCAATTTGCCGAGCTGGAATCCATTTAGGAGTAATCACAGATGAAGGAGGAGCTATGATAATGGAGAAAAAGCCAGGTCAAGACAGCTATGAGGAATCTATAAGAAATGGAGTGAAAACAACTAGGTATGGACGTTGGACTGCTTCATTTGTACTGCGTACATTAGATTCAACACCAAGCAAGAAACCAGAATCTTCTGAAGAAGTTCCTGATGTCCCAACTACATCTACTCAACAACCACCCTCACGTCTGCCATCAGGTATTTTTCATTAGATCTATGGTGTTGATTGAAAAGCAGATTGAATGTATTTATTAAATAATCTCCCATGTAGCACCATAAAAAAGCCTTCACACCTAAAGACCACAAAAGTTGATGTTCCTTTTATTCCAGTCCTACTTTAGTTCTCTTTTAAACTAATAAGATTAGTTACACAGGCTTGATTGAAATTTACTAAAATATTTATGATCTTTTTTGTTATTTTTGTGTTGCTGTTTGGTTTTATTTGGAAATAGAAGTCATTTAAGCTCACTCCCAATGTTTAAAAATACAAATATGAGATATGGTAATTGACGTATTTTATGCTAATTGAAAGTTCATTGTATAATTTCTATTACATAAAAACAAACTGCCTTTAATAGCTTGTAATGTAGGAATTCTCAATATACTTTTACAAAGAAAACTATAGATTAATCAAGACAGCTGATTTTCTATACGTTAATACTAATGAATTTAGAAAATCTGAAAACTCACATAAATAGCTATTGGAAAATTAGGGTTTAGAATATTGATATTAAATTGTGCCTTTGCAGTATTCATGGGGTGTTAACATGTTGTGAATGCATTTGAAAACCTTATATGGATTTGGACTGTTAATAATCAACATCCTTGATCTATTTAAAAAGTGATCCTCCTTTTTTCATGCTGCGTTTCTTTAAAAAAAATACCCAGAACATGTTAATACTCAAATGTTTTCACAAGCTAACTTCAACTGGTAATCAACACGAGATGTTTCCCTGATTTAATAAAGTAAATTCAAAAATATTAAGCTCTTTACTTCAAAATTGAATCAGACATAACATTAACTTTTGTGTTGAACACTTACAGGTATCTTGTCTTTACATAAAGATGTTTATAAATCCAAGTAAAGACACCATGATAAAAACAACTTTTCAAATATTGTAGATCCTAAAAGTAATGCAAACATTTTCAAAACATGATTTAAACTGGAAAACTGGTTAAATGACTTCTACAGACAAAAAAAGTTTTCAATGTACAGAAACTGTAGAAATATCTACATTTCTCACCTTCATTTAGTCTAATCATTTTAAAATTTAAGTTATATAAGACGCCTTTTCTTGTTATTCTAGTTCAATCTCCATGTGACATGGCAGCCAGACAGATACCTGATCCAGTTGCAATGTAAGTTATTTTTGTTAAGTCTTTTCTTTCTAAGAAAAAAGATTATAAATAAACACAATACTCTAATAGATTTATTTTAGAAGTGAAATATGTTTGGCATAAAATTAAGTTAAAGTAACCAAAATGATGATATTAAAATTCAAATTTTCTATTATCATATAGGTTGCAAAATGTTATTAAAGAAAGTTTGTGAATTTTAAAAATATTTAAAGATATTATTAATAGTAAATGTTTTAAATATGTTGATATTTGTGGTGATCATTGAAATTAACAACACAGTTCACTTTTCTTCTTTAGAGTCATGTGCCCAGCAGGATGTCTGAAAAACAAAGGCCAAGTTTGGGGAACTAATATCTACACAGACGTAAGAAAAAAATCCTGAATCACTAAACCAGATTAAATTTAGTTCTTTACAAGTCATGGTAAACTCTCCCCTTTTTAAAAACAGATTCAGAATGTTATTGACATTTTAGATGGAGTTTTAGTCATCAATTGTAATAAAGATGCACTATAATCTTTTTTTAAATATAGATATGATATTTAAATTTAATGCGCTCCGCCGCCTACTTTAAAAGTACATTTTTTTGTGAGCTAAAACTTTGATTTGTTCTCCAATCAGTGCACTAGCTACAAAAAAAGTGCCATATTGGGAGACCGCTGACTGACAACAATTCAAACCATAAGCTTTCAGAAAAATGTAATTGTGAAGTAGATGGCGGAGCAAAGGGCATTTGAATTTCATATCTAAATTAAAAAGCAAGTTATAGCACATTTTCATTACAACTAATGAATGAAACTCCATCTAAAATATCACTAACATTCCAGATCAGATTTTAAAACAAGGCGAGTTTACCATCACTTTAACAACAGAAGATATGTTCTCACTTTATGAGTATTATTTTTCCATAGGACTCATCAATTTGCCGAGCTGGAATCCATTTAGGAGTAATCACAGATGAAGGAGGAGCTATGATAATGGAGAAAAAGCCAGGTCAAGACAGCTATGAGGAATCTATAAGAAATGGAGTGAAAACAACTAGGTATGGACGTTGGACTGCTTCATTTGTACTGCGTACATTAGATTCAACACCAAGCAAGAAACCAGAATCTTCTGAAGAAGTTCCTGATGTCCCAACTACATCTACTCAACAACCACCCTCACGTCTGCCATCAGGTATTTTTCATTAGATCTATGGTGTTGATTGAAAAGCAGATTGAATGTATTTATTAAATAATCTCCCATGTAGCACCATAAAAAAAGCCTTCACACCTAAAGACCACAAAAGTTGATGTTCCTTTTATTCCAGTCCTACTTTAGTTCTCTTTTAAACTAATAACATTAGTTACACAGGCTTGGTTGAAATTTACTAAAATATTTATGATCTTATTTGTTATTTGTGTGTTGCTGTTTTGTTTTATTTGGAAATAGAAGTCATTTAAGCTCACTCCCAATGTTCAAAAATACAAATATGAGATATGGTAATTGAAGTATTTTATGCTAATTGAAAGTTCATTGTATAATTTCTATTAAATAAAAACAAACTGCCTTTAATAGCATGTAATGTAGGAATGCTCAATACACTTTTACAAAGAAAACTATAGATTAATCAAGACAGCTGATTTTCTATACGTTAATACTAATGAATTTAGAAAATCTGAAAACTCACATAAATAGCTATTGGAAAATTATGGTTTAGAATATTGATATTAAATTGTGCCTTTGCAGTATTCATGGGGTGTTAACATGTTGTGAATGCATTTGAAAACCTTATATGGATTTGGACTGTTAATAATCAACATCCTTGATCTATTTAAAAAGTTATCCTCCTTTTTCATGCTGCGTTTCTTTAAAAAAAATACCCAGAACATGTTAATACTCAAATGTTTTCACAAGCTAACTTCAACTGGTAATCAACACGAGATGTTTCCCTGATTTAATAAAGTAAATTCAAAAATATTAAGCTCTTTACTTCAAAATTGAATCCGACATAATATTAACTTTTGTGCTGAACACTTACAGGTAACTTGTCTTTATATAAAGATGTATATAAATCCAAGTAAAGACACCATGATAAAAACAACTTTTCAAATATTGTAGATCCTAAAAGTAATGCAAACATTTTCAAAACATGATTTAAACTGGAAAACTGGTTAAATGACTTCTACAGACAAAAAAAGGTTTCAATGTACAAAAACTGTAGAAATATCTACATTTCTAACCTTCATTTAGTCTAATCATTTTAAAATTTAAGTTATATAAGACGCCTTTTCTTGTTATTCTAGTTCAATCTCCATGTGACATGGCAGCCAGACAGATACCTGATCCAGTTGCAATGTAAGTTATTTTTGTTAAGTCTTTTCTTTCTAAGAAAAAAGATTATAAATAAAAACAATACTCTAATAGATTTATTTTAGAAGTGAAATATGTTTGGCATAAAATTAAGTTAAAGTAACCAAAATGATGATATTAAAATTCAAATTTTCTATTATCATATAGGTTGCAAAATGTTATTAAAGAAAGTTTGTGAATTTTAAAAATATTTAAAGATATTATTAATATTAAATGTTTTAAATACGTTGATATTTGTGGTGATCATTGAAATTGACAACACAGTTCACTTTTCTTCTTTAGAGTCATGTGCCCAGCAGGATGTCTGAAAAACAAAGGTCAAGTTTGGGGAACTAATATCTACACCGACGTAAGAAAAAAATCCTGAATCACTAAACCAAATTAAATTTAGTTCTTTACAAGTCATGGTAAACTCTCCCCTTTTTAATAACAGATTCTGAATTTTATTGACATTTTAGATGGAGTTTTAGTCATCAATTGTAATAAAGATGTACTATAATCTTTTTGTAAATATAGATATGATATTTAAATTTAATGCGCTCCACCGCCTACTTTAAAAGTACATTTTTTTGTGAGCTAAAACTTTGATTTCTTCTCCAATCAGTGCACTAGCTACAAAAAAAGTGCCATATTGGGAGACCGCTGACTGACAACAATTCAAACCATAAGCTTTCAGAAAAATTTAATTTTGAAGTAGATGGCGGAGCAAGGGGCATTTGAATTTCATATCTAAATTAAAAAGCAAGTTATAGCGCATCTTCATTACAACTAATGAATGAAACTCCATCTAAAATATCATTAACATTCCAGATCAGATTTTAAAACAAGGCGAGTTTACCATCACTTTAACAACAGAAGATATGTTCTCACTTTATGAGTATTATTTTTCCATAGGACTCATCAATTTGCCGAGCTGGAATCCATTTAGGAGTAATCACAGATGAAGGAGGAGCTATGATAATGGAGAAAAAGCCAGGTCAAGACAGCTATGAGGAATCAATAAGAAATGGAGTGAAAACAACTAGGTATGGACGTTGGACTGCTTCATTTGTACTCCGTACATTAGATTCAACACCAAGCAAGAAACCAGAATCTTCTGAAGAAGTTCCTGATGTCCCAACTACATCTACTCAACAACCACCCTCACGTCTGCCATCAGGTATTTTTCATTAGATCTATGGTGTTGATTGAAAAGCAGATTGAATGTATTTATTAAATAATCTCCCATGTAGCACCTTAAAAAAAGCCTTCACAACTAAAGACCACAAAAGTTGATGTTCCTTTAATTCCAGTCCTACTTTAGTTCTCTTTTAAGCTAATAAGATTAGTTACACAGGCTTGATTGAAATTTACTAAAATATTTATGATCTTATTTGTTATTTTTGTGTTGCTGTTTTGTTTTATTTGGAAATAGAAGTCATTTAAGCTCACTCCCAATGTTTAAAAATACAAATATGAGATATGGTTATTGAAGTATTTTATGCTAATTGAAAGTTCATTGTATAATTTCTATTAAATAAAAACAAACTGCCTTTAATAGCATGTAATGTAGGAATGCTCAATATACTTTTACAAAGAAAACTATAGATTTATCAAGACAGCCACAAAGATTTTCTATACGTTAATACTAATGAATTTAGAAAATCTGAAAACTCACATAAATAGCTATTGGAAAATTATGGTTTAGAATATTGATATTAAATTGTGCCTTTGCAGTATTCATGGGGTGTTAACATGTTTTGAATGCATTTGAAAACCTTTTATGGATTTGGACTGTTAATAATCAACATCCTTGATCTATTTAAAAAGTGATCCTCCTATGTCCTAAGCTTGATGAATATTGGGTCAAAGTTTTCAATCATATAGAACTCGTCCTGGGGAAACCCCTACAGAACAGCCCAAGCGCGCTTTTATACCTTTCATTGCCCGAACTACCTTGCAAAGCAAACAGGGCCCTATTGCTGGTTATGCTCAATGGAGCCAAACTACTGATCCCCAAACACTGGAAATCCAGCACCACGCCATCCTTCCAGGAATGGCAAGCTCAAGTAGACACACTTCTATACCTAGAGAGATACCATCACCTCCGACAAGGGACCGTAGACACACACGAGATGATGCTGGAGAGCTGGGCAGCACATAAATGACATAAATGACATACATAAATGACATGAATGACGGACAGAGTGAGACAGGACAGACTGCATCTTAGCCCCCCGACCCCCCCCCCTCCTCCCCCACGCCGTCTTCCTCTCCACCCTCCCCCGTCACCTCTCCCCCCCCCCCCACAGGTCAAACGCAAGCGAGCCTTAAACAACACTAAACAGTGGGCACACAACATGAAGCAGTCCTGACCCGCACAAACCTCTTTAATCGGCCCAATGAAGACAGGACCCCCCCCTTTCCCCCCCCTTTTTTGCTTCCTCTTACCTTTCATCAGCTGGTGACCCTATTATATGCTTGCATAACTTGGTGGGAAAAAACATCGAGCACTAGGGACGCAGCACTGATGGACTCTTGGACTCTTATCACTTAAGTGCTCATTGAACTGTGCTCTAACCCCTTGGCTATTACAGACCACCTATCAGTGAACTGATTAACAATCCCGCAAGCCCGGGGGCACCAGCGCTAATGTCATATATTTCTTATCTTCTAATATCTTAAACAACTTTGTAACTACATTTACTTTGGAACGACTGGAAAGCTTGTAAACATTTGAATTTTCTTTAATAAAGCTCTTTTGAAAACAAAAAAAAAAAAAACAAAAAAAAAAAAGTGATCCTCCTTTTTTCATGCTGCGTTTCTTTCAAAAAAATACCCAGAACATGTTAATACTCAAATGTTTTCACAAGCTAACTTCAACTGGTAATCAACATGAGATGTTTCCCTGATTTAATAAAGTAAATTCAAAAATATTAAGCTCTTTACTTCAAAATTGAATCAGACATAACATTAACTTTTGTGTTGAACACTTACAGGTATCTTGTCTTTACATAAAGATGTATATAAATCCAAGTAAAGACACCATGATAAAAACAACTTTTCAAATATTGTAGATCCTAAAAGTAATGCAAACATTTTCAAAACATGATTTAAACTGGAAAACTGGTTAAATTACTTCTTTTTTTTTAAATATAATTTTTATAGCGGTTTACAATTACAGAAAGAAAAAAGAAACATGAGCAAGGAACAGCATTCATGAAGCAAAGTAATACAATAATCATAGTAGTCTCACAAAAACCATATTGACAATATACAGACTCTTTTGTTTCTTACTCTGTAAAAAACCTAAACCTAAAAAAAAAAAAAAGAGAGAGAGAGAAGAAAAAAAAAAAAAAAAGGGAGTAACTCCCTAGCTCTCTACCCCCATCCTCAGAAAATATGTTGTCTCCAAAATTCGGGATATCTATCTGAGAGTATCAGTTGTAAAAAGTGCGGTGACTTACGAAAATATCCTAGTATCTGTAGTTGAACCTCTCTAGGCTGGCCCATGATTACTTTGTCCCATTTTTGTAGATAGTTTTTTAATTTGTTTTCCTCGAATATTAGTGGATCATATTGTTCTATCACCATTTGGTGTTGAATATTACCTACCACAGACGCTATAGTAGGGGCATTCTTGTTCTTCCATACTTTTAAAATCAATTGTCTAACTAATAAAATTACAGTATTAATCAGGGATTTATTCTGAGTCTGGTCATGGACCAGAAAAAAGATAGATAGAGGGCTAAGCAATACCTTATCGGGCAAAAATCTATTTAGCCAGTATTCCACTTGTTTCCATAGTTTAGTGATTTTTGGACATGTATAAAAAGCATGGAATAGGTCAGCCAGGGGAAAATTGCATCTATAACATGCCATCTCCCCTTTCCATTTACCCATTCTGCTGGGGGTTAGGTAGGCTCTATTCAAGAGTTTCAGGTGTGATTCTCTTATTGCCATGTTATTAGAAAAGTTGTTTATCCTATTTAAACTTATTTGAAAGAGGTCTGAATCTATTTCCGGAATGTCTAGTTTCCAAATACAGACAAGACTGTCTACCCTTGCCTCTGCCTCCTTAAGTATTAGTAGTCTATAAATGGGTGCAATGGAGTGATCCCCTCTAGAGAATCTTCTAATAATAGTATCCAATGGACCTAATTTCCAGCAGTCTCCTCCCGGAATTTTCTGATTATAATAAAAGTGTCTAATCTGTAGATATGCAAAGAAAGATCTCCTCTCTAAGTTAAACTCGTTACTTAAGGATTCAAATGTTCTTATATGGTTGGAGACCGGATCTACCATTTGAATCAGGTAGTTCAGATTATCTGCTGACCATTTTCTAAAGGCCGCAGATGTACAGCCACTTTCAAATTCTGGATTTCCTCTGATAGGTAGGAATTTGGAGAGAGTATGATTTACCTCCAGTGACTTACAAATCTTATGCCATGCTATAATTACATTGTTTATTGTATATTTTAATGTAGGTTCTGGTAGCTTTATATGATGGGAGACGTGTAACAGTGCTTTAAGAGCATATGGAAATATTATGTTCTCCTCTATCTCCCTGCTAGTGACATAATTGGCTGTAGTTAGTCAATCCAGGGCGATCCTAGCAAAACATGCCAGATTATAATTTACCAGGTTCGGAAAAGCGAATCCTCCCATATCTTTAGGATGCATTAATCTCGAAAGTGCAATTCGCGTTTTTTTGGGAGCCCAAAGAAAGCGAGAGCAAGCTGAGTTAAATTTTTGTATGTCTCCCTTACGTATAAATGTGGGAATGTTTTGTATAACAAATAAAATTTTGGGAAGTGTTCGCATTTTAATTAGTGCTATCCTTGCCGAAAGTGTAAGGGGGAGTCTACTCCAATTCTGCATCTCGTCTAGACATTTCTTCCATATATAAGAGAAATTTATATCATACCAATCTTCTGGATTTCTCGAGAGATTTATTCCTAGATATTTGATATATTTATCAGTTAATTTAAAGGGATTCTCTAGAAGACTATTTTTATTTTTAATTATCCATAGGATCTCAGATTTATTAAGATTTATTTTATACCCAGCGAATTTACTAAACTCTACTAGAGTGTCTACTAGAACTGGAATATTTTTGCTTGAGTTCCTTATGAAAAATAAGATGTCGTCGGCATATAGTGATAGTACCACCTTATACTGTTTGATCTTAATGCCCTCCAATATTTCTCTACTCTTGATAGCAAGGGGTTCAATAGCTAGATCAAACAGTAAAGGTGAAAGGGTACATCCCTGTCTTGTTCCTTTACAAAGAGTTATAGGGGGAGTAGAGAGTATTATTTATGCTAAGGTATGAGATTGGATTCTGATATAATATGGAGATATAATTATAAAAATTGCCTTTAAATCCAAAATTATTTAAGGTGGTTAATAAATGATCCCATAGGACAGAGTCAAAGGCTTTTTCTGCATCAACCGTTAATATAGCGAAATCTTGTTTTGTGCCTGACCCTGTCCTATGGGATGCTAGTATATATTCAATTATCGTCATAACTTTTCTTATATTTTTCTGCGCCGTTCTACCTGGAATAAACCCAGTTTGATCTGGGTGAATAACGTCTCCTATGATCTTTTTTAAGCGAACAGCTAATATATTTCCCAAGATTTTATAGTCGCTATTAAGAAGCGAGATTGGTCTATATGAATCCATCGAATTAGGGTCCTTATCCTTTTTTAGGATAAGAGTAATATTAGATGCAGTAAAGGTTTGTGCGGGCTTAAGATGTAAAAGAAAGTAGTTATTGAAAAGCTTGGTCAAAGTTGGGGCTATCTCCTCCAAAAGTATTTTATAAAATTCGATCGGCAATTGATCAGGACATGGAGCTTTCCCTAGGACTGACTCATAACGGCCTTAAGCACCTCCTCTAATGTGATCTGATTGTTCATTTCGGTCAGCTGAGCATCAGATATTTTTGGGATTTTAATACTATTCCAGAACCTGTTTTTTGCCTCCTGATTGACTTTAACAGGGGAGTATATCTTTTGAAAAAATGAATAGAATTGCCTAATATCCTTTGGAGCTGTATATTTTTTATCCTCCGCTATAATAGACCCTATGTAATTATTTTTTTTCTTACTTTTGGAGATATTTGCAAGCATTTTTGCTGATTTTGGGGAGAAGGTGCCATATGTGGCTTTATATTTGGCATCTTCTTGTAACTGATTTTGGATTAAAAATACTTCCCTTTCTTTTTTAGCCTTCTGATAGATAGTCCAGTTATCACTATTTGGGCTGTCGATATATTTTATAAATTTATTTTTAAGATAATTTGTTAATTGAAGTTCCCTAGCTCTTAGCTTTCTTTTTCTCTTAACCATATAAGCCTTTATCTCGCCTCTAAGAAAGGCCTTAGCGGCCTCCCAGAATATTTCTGTTTTAGGAGAATATTCATTATTTAGAGTAGCATAGTCCCTCCATTTTTGAATTAACCAATTTCTGAAATGCATATTAGAGTACATAAAGGAGTGGAAAAAAAACTTGGCATATAGGCTGTCTCTTTTATTCCCCAACTGGATAGACATAGAAATAATGGCATGGTCTGATAGAACTATGTTTTTAATATCTGTCTTAATTTCTAAATGTAAGAGCCTTTCCGTCACCAAAAACATATCTATTCTCGAAAAAGTACAAAATGTTTTAGATTCACATGTAAACATTTTATCATCCGGGTGTTGGATTCTCCATATATCCCTTAATTGAAGACCTTTTAGAATGGAAGTCAGTATCTTAGCTTCTTTCCTAGATCTATATGAACCACTAGTCCTCAGTCTATCCAGTTGGGGAACGAAAACACTATTGAAGTCCCCACCTACAATTAGTTGAGCGTCTATTGATTTAATTAATTTTGAATATAATCTAACCCAGAAATCTGGCTTACATTCGTTTGGTGCATATAAATTGCATAGCACATAGCGGCAGTCATTGATCTCTATTTCTAAAATTAGATATCTACCCTCCAAATCTCTTTCTTGGGATATTAGCTGGAAGTCTAAATCCTTACTGAAAATACATGCCACTCCTCTCTTTCTTTTTACTGCTGGGGTTGCAATCACCTCCCCAATCCAAACTATTCTGAGTTTCTCTGCTCACATAAATAGTTATTGGAAAATTATGGTTTAGAATATTGATATTAAATTGTGCCTTTGCAGTATTCATGGGGTGTTAATGTGTTGTGAATGCATTTGAAAACCTTATATGGATTTGGACTGTTAATAATCAACATCCTTGATCTATTTAAAAAGTGATCCTCCTTTTTTCATGCTGTGTTTCTTTAAAAAAAATACCCAGAACATGTTAATACTCAAATGTTTTCACAAGCTAACCTCAACTGGTAATCAACACAAGATGTTTCCCTGATTTAATAAAGTAAATTTAAAAATATTAAGCTCTTTACTTCAAAATTAAATCAGACATAACAATAAATTTTGTGTTGAACACTTACAGGTATCTTGTCTTTACATAAAGATGTATATAAATCCAAGTAAAGACACCATGATAAAAACAACTTTTTCAAATATTGTAGATCCTAAAAGTAATGCAAACATTTTCAAAACATTATTTAAACTGGAAAACTGGTTAAATGACTTCTACAGACAAAAAAGTTTCAATGAACAGAAACTGTAGAAATATCTACATTTCTAACCTTCATTTAGTCTAATCATTTTAAAATTTAAGTTATATAAGACGCCTTTTCTTGTTATTCTAGTTCAATCTCCATGTGACATGGCAGCCAGACAGATACCTGATCCAGTTGCAATGTAAGTTATTTTTGTTAAGTCTTTTCTTTCTAAGAAAAAAGATTATAAATAAACACAATACTCTAATAGATTTATTTTAGAAGTGAAATATGTTTGGCATAAAATTAAGTTAAAGTAACCAAAATGATGATATTAAAATTCAAATTTTCTATTATTATATAGGTTGCAAAATGTTATTAAAGAAAGTTTGTAAATTTTAAAAATATTTGAAGATATTATTAATAGTAAATGTTTTAAATATGTTGATATTTGTGGTGATCATTGAAATTGACAACACAGTTCACTTTTCTTCTTTAGAGTCATGTGCCCAGCAGGATGTCTGAAAAACAAAGGCAAAGTTTGGGGAACTAATATCTACACAGACGTAAGAAAAAAATCCTGAATCACTAAACCAGATTAAATTTAGTTCTTTACAAGTGATGGTAAACTCTCCCCTTTTTAAAAACAGATTCAGAATTTTATTGACATTTTAGATGGAGTTTTAGTCATCAATTGTAATAAAGATGCACTATAATCTTTTTTTAAATATAGATATGATATTTAAATTTAATGCGCTCTGCCTGCCTACTTTAAAAGTACATTTTTTTGTGAGCTAAAACTTTGATTTGTTCTCCAATCAGTGCACTTGCTAAAAAAAAAGTGCCATATTGGGAGACCGCTGACTGACAACAATTCAAACCATAAGCTTTCAGAAAAATTTAATTTTGAAGTAGATGGCGGAGCAAGGGGCATTTGAATTTCATATCTAAATTAAAAAGCTATTTGTAGCGCATCTTCATTACAACTATTGAATGAAACTCCATCTAAAATATCATTAACATTCCAGATCAGATTTTAAAACAAGGCGAGTTTACCATCACTTTAACAACAGAAGATATGTTCTCACTTTATGAGTATTATTTGTCCATAGGACTCATCAATTTGCAGAGCTGGAATCCATTTAGGAGTAATCACAGATGAAGGAGGAGCTATGATAATGGAGAAAAAGCCAGGTCAAGACAGCTATGAGGAATCTATAAGAAATGGAGTGAAAACAACTAGGTATGGAAGTTGGACTGCTTCATTTGTACTCCGTACATTAGATTCAACACCAAGCAAGAAACCAGAATCTTCTGAAGAAGTTCCTGATGTCCCAACTACATCTACTCAACAACCACCCTCACGTCTGCCATCAGGTATTTTTCATTAGATCTATGGTGTTGATTGAAAAGCAGATTGAATGTATTTATTAAATAATCTCCCATTTAGCACCATAAAAAAAAGCCTTCACACCTAAAGACCACAAATGTTGATGTTCCTTTAATTCCAGTCCTACTTTAGTTCTCTTTTAAACTAATAAGATTAGTTACACAGGCTTGATTGAAATTTACTAAAACATTTATGATCTTATTTGTTATTTCTGTGTTGCTGTTTTGTTTTATTTGGAAATAGAAGTCATTTAAGCTCACTCCCAATGTTTAAAAATACAAATATGAGATATGGTAATTGAAGTATTTTATGCTAATTGAAAGTTCATTGTATAATTCCTATTAAATAAAAACAAACTGCCTTTAATAGCATGTAATGTAGGAATGCTCAATATACTTTTACAAAGAAAACTATAGATTAATCAAGACAGCCACAAAGATTTTCTATACGTTAATACTAATGAATTTAGAAAATCTGAAAACTCACATAAATAGTTATTGGAAAATTATGGTTTAGAATATTGATATTAAATTGTGCCTTTGCAGTATTCATGGGGTGTTAACACGTTGTGAATGTATTTGAAAACCTTATATGGATTTGGACTGTTAATAATCAACATCCTTGATCTATTTAAAAAGTGATCCTCCTTTTTTCATGCTGCGTTTCTTTCAAAAAAATACCCAGAACATGTTAATACTCAAATGTTTTCACAAGCTAACTTCAACTGGTAATCAACAAGAGATGTTTCCCTGATATAATAACGTAAATTCAAAAATATTAAGCACTTTACTTCAAAATTAAATCAGACATAACATTAACTTTTGTGTTGAACACTTACAGGTATCTTGTCTTTACATAAAATTGTATAAAAATCCAAGTAAAGACACCATGATAAAAACAACTTTTTCAAATATTGTAGATCCTAAAAGTAATGCAAACATTTTCAAAACATTATTTAAACTGGAAAACTGGTTAAATGACTTCTACAGACAAAAAAAGTTTTCAATGTACAGAAACTGTAGAAATATCTACGTTTCTAACCTTCATTTAGTCTAATCATTTTAAAATTTAAGTTATATAAGATGCCTTTTCTTGATATTCTAGTTCAATCTCCATGTGACATGGCAGCCAGACAGATACCTGATCCAGTTGCAATGTAAGTTATTTTTGTTAAGTCTTTTCTTTCTAAGAAAAAAATATTATAAATAAAAACAATACTCTAATAGATTTATTTTAGAAGTGAAATATGTTTGGCATAAAATTAAGTTAATGTAACCAAAATGATGATATTAAAATTCAAATTTTCTATTATCATATAGGTTGCAAAATGTTATTAAAGAAAGTTGGTCAATTTTAAAAGAGTTTAAAGATATTATTAATAGTAAATGTTTTAAATATGTTGATATTTGTGGTGATCATTGAAATTGACAACACAGTTCACTTTTCTTCTTTAGAGTCATGTGCCCAGCAGGATGTCTGAAAAACAAAGGCCAAGTTTGGGGAACTAATATCTACACAGACGTAAGAAAAAAATCCAGAATCACTAAACCAGATTAAATTTAGTTCTTTACAAGTTATGGTAAACTCTCCCCTTTTTAAAAACAGATTCAGAATTTTATTGACATTTTAGATGGAGTTTTAGTCATCAATTGTAATAAAGATGCACTATAATCTTTTTTTAAATATAGATATGATATTTAAATTTAATGCGCTCCGCCGCCTACTTTAAAAGTACATTTTTCTGTGAGCTAAACTTTGATTTGTTCTCCAATCAGTGCACTAGCTACAAAAAAAGTGCCATATTGGGAGACTGCTGACTGACAACAATTCAAACCATAAGCTTTAAGAAAAATTTAATTTTGAAGTAGATGGTAGAGCAAGGGGCATTTGAATTTCATATCTAAATTAAAAAGCAAGTTATAGCGCATCTTCATTACAACTAATGAATGAAACTCCATCTAAAATATCACTAACATTCCAGATCAGATTTTAAAACAAGGCGAGTTTACCATCACTTTAACAACAGAAGATATGTTCTCCCTTTATGAGTATTATTTTTCCATAGGACTCATCAATTTGCAGAGCTGGAATCCATTTAGGAGTAATCACAGATGAAGGAGGCGCTATGATAATGGAGAAAAAGCCAGGTCAAGACAACTATGAGGAATCTATAAGAAATGGAGTGAAAACAACTAGGTATGGACATTGGACTGCTTCATTTGTACTCCGTACATTAGATTCATCACCAAGCAAGAAACCAGAATCTTCTGAAGAAGTTCCTGATGTCCCAACTACATCTACTCAACAACCACCCTCACGTCTGCCATCAGGTATTTTTCATTAGATCTATGGTGTTGATTGAAAAGCAGATTGAATGTATTTATTAAATAATCTCCCATGTAGCACCATAAGAAAAGCCTTCACACCTAAAGACCACAAAAGTTGATGTTCCTTTAATTCCAGTCCTACTATAGTTCTCTTTTAAACTAATAAGATTAGTTACACAGGCTTGATTGAAATTTACTAAAATATTTATGATCTTATTTGTTATTTTTGTGTTGCTGTTTTGTTTTATTTGGAAATAGAAGTCATTTAAGCTCACTTCCAATGTTTAAAAATACAAATATGAGATATGGTAATTGAAGTATTTTATGCTAATTGAAAGTTCATTGTATAATTCCTATTAAATAAAAACAAACTGCCTTTAATAGCATGTAATGTAGGAATGCTCAATATACTTTTACAAAGAAAACTATAGATTAATCAAGACAGCCACAAAGATTTTCTATACGTTAATACTAATGAATTTAGAAAATCTGAAAACTCACATAAATAGTTATTGGAAAATTATGGTTTAGAATATTGATATTAAATTGTGCCTTTGCAGTATTCATGGGGTGTTAATGTGTTGTGAATGCATTTGAAAACCTTATATGGATTTGGACTGTTAATAATCAACATACTTGATCTATTTAAAAAGTGATCCTCCTTTTTTCATGCTGCGTTTCTTTAAAAAAAATACCCAGAACATGTTAATACTCAAATGTTTTCACAAGCTAACTTCAACTGGTAATTAACACGAGATGTTTCCCTGATTTAATAAAGTAAATTCAAAAATATTAAGCTCTTTACTTCAAAATTGAAGCAGACATAACATTAACTTTTGTGTTGAACACATACAGGTATCTTGTCTTTACATAAAGATGTATATAAATCCAAGTAAAGACACCATGATAAAAACAACTTTTTCAAATATTGTAGATCCTAAAAGTAATGCAAACATTTTCAAAACATTATTTAAACTGGAAAATTGGTTAAATGACTTCTACAGACAAAAAAGTTTTCAATGTACAGAAACTGTAGAAATATCTACATTTCTAACCTTCATTTAGTCTAATCATTTTAAAAATTTAAGTTATATAAGACGCCTTTTCTTGATATTCTAGTTCAATCTCCATGTGACATGGCAGCCAGACAGATACCTGATCCAGTTGCAATGTAAGTTATTTTTGTTAAGTCTTTTCTTTCTAAGAAAAAAGATTATAAATAAAAACAATACTCTAATAAATTTATTTTAGAAGTGATATATGTTTGGCATAAAATTAAGTTAAAGTAACCAAAATGATGATATCAAAATTAAAATTTTCTATTATCATATAGGTTGCAAAATGTTATTAAAGAAAGTTGGTCAATTTTAAAAGTATTTAAAGATATTATTAATATTAAATGTTTTAAATATGTTGATATTTGTGGTGATCATTGAAATTGACAACACAGTTCACTTTTCTTCTTTAGAGTCATGTGCCCCGCAGGATGTCTGAAAAACAAAGGCCAAGTTTGGGGAACTAATATCTACACAGACGTAAGAAAAAAATCCTGAATCACTAAACCAGATTAAATTTAGTTCTTTACAAGTCATGGTAAACTCTCCCCTTTTTAAAAACAGATTCAGAATTTTATTGACATTTTAGATGGAGTTTTAGTCATCAATTGTAATAAAGATGTACTATAATCTTTTTGTAAATATAGATATGATATTTAAATTTAATGCGCTTCACCGCCTACTTTAAAAGTACATTTTTCTGTGAGCTAAACTTTGATTTGTTCTCCAATCAGTGCACTAGCTACAAAAAAAGTGCCATATTGGGAGACTGCTGACTGACAACAATTCAAACCATAAGCTTTAAGAAAAATTTAATTTTGAAGTAGATGGTAGAGCAAGGGGCATTTGAATTTCATATCTAAATTAAAAAGCAAGTTATAGCGCATCTTCATTACAACTAATGAATGAAACTCCATCTAAAATATCACTAACATTCCAGATCAGATTTTAAAACAAGGGGAGTTTACCATCACTTTAACAACAGAAGATATGTTCTCCCTTTATGAGTATTATTTTTCCATAGGACTCATCAATTTGCCGAGCTGGAATCCATTTAGGAGTAATCACAGATGAAGGAGGAGCTATGATAATGGAGAAAAAGCCAGGTCAAGACAACTATGAGGAATCTATAAGAAATGGAGTGAAAACAACTAGGTATGGACATTGGACTGCTTCATTTGTACTCCGTACATTAGATTCATCACCAAGCAAGAAACCAGAATCTTCTGAAGAAGTTCCTGATGTCCCAACTACATCTACTCAACAACCACCCTCACGTCTGCCATCAGGTATTTTTCATTAGATCTATGGTGTTGATTGAAAAGCAAATTGAATGTATTTATTAAATAATCTCCCATGTAGCACCATAAGAAAAGCCTTCACACCTAAAGACCACAAAAGTTGATGTTCCTTTAATTCCAGTCCTACTATAGTTCTCTTTTAAACTAATAAGATTAGTTACACAGGCTTGATTGAAATTTACTAAAATATTTATGATCTTATTTGTTATTTTTGTGTTGCTGTTTTGTTTTATTTGGAAATAGAAGTCATTTAAGCTCACTCCCAATGTTTAAAAATACAAATATGAGATATGGTAATTGAAGTATTTTATGCTAATTGAAAGTTCATTGTATAATTCCTATTAAATAAAAACAAACTGCCTTTAATAGCATGTAATGTAGGAATGCTCAATATACTTTTACAAAGAAAACTATAGATTAATCAAGACAGCCACAAAGATTTTCTATACGTTAATACTAATGAATTTAGAAAATCTGAAAACTCACATAAATAGTTATTGGAAAATTATGGTTTAGAATATTGATATTAAATTGTGCCTTTGCAGTATTCATGGGGTGTTAATGTGTTGTGAATGCATTTGAAAACCTTATATGGATTTGGACTGTTAATAATCAACATACTTGATCTATTTAAAAAGTGATCCTCCTTTTTTCATGCTGCGTTTCTTTAAAAAAAAACCCAGAACATGTTAATACTCAAATGTTTTCACAAGCTAACTTCAACTGGTAATCAACACGAGATGTTTCCCTGATTTAATAAAGTAAATTCAAAAATATTAAGCTCTTTACTTCAAAATTGAAGCAGACATAACATTAACTTTTGTGTTGAACACATACAGGTATCTTGTCTTTACATAAAGATGTATATAAATCCAAGTAAAGACACCATGATAAAAACAACTTTTTCAAATATTGTAGATCCTAAAAGTAATGCAAACATTTTCAAAACATTATTTAAACTGGAAAATTGGTTAAATGACTTCTACAGACAAAAAAGTTTTCAATGTACAGAAACTGTAGAAATATCTACATTTCTAACCTTCATTTAGTCTAATCATTTTAAAAATTTAAGTTATATAAGACGCCTTTTCTTGATATTCTAGTTCAATCTCCATGTGACATGGCAGCCAGACAGATACCTGATCCAGTTGCAATGTAAGTTATTTTTGTTAAGTCTTTTCTTTCTAAGAAAAAAGATTATAAATAAAAACAATACTCTAATAGATTTATTTTAGAAGTGATATATGTTTGGCATAAAATTAAGTTAAAGTAACCAAAATGATGATATCAAAATTCAAATTTTCTATTATCATATAGGTTGCAAAATGTTATTAAAGAAAGTTGGTCAATTTTAAAAGTATTTAAAGATATTATTAATATTAAATGTTTTAAATATGTTGATATTTGTGGTGATCATTGAAATTGACAACACAGTTCACTTTTCTTCTTTAGAGTCATGTGCCCAGCAGGATGTCTGAAAAACAAAGGCCAAGTTTGGGGAACTAATATCTACACAGACGTAAGAAAAAAATCCTGAATCACTAAACCAGATTAAATTTAGTTCTTTACAAGTCATGGTAAACTCTCCCCTTTTTAAAAACAGATTCAGAATTTTATTGACATTTTAGATGGAGTTTAATCATCAATTGTAATAAAGATGCACTATAATCTTTTTTTAAATATAGATATGATATTTAACTTTAATGCGCTCCGCCGCCTACTTTAAAAGTACATTTTTCTGTGAGCTAAAACTTTGATTTGTTCTCCAATCAGTGCACTAGCTACAAAAAAAGTGCCATATTGGGAGACCGCTGACTGACAACAATTCAAACCATAAGCTTTCAGAAAATTTAATTTTGAAGTAGATGGTGGAGCAAGGGGCATTTGAATTTAATATCTAAATTAAAAGCAAGTTATAGAGCATCTTCATTACAACTAATGAATAAAACTCCATCTAAAATATCACTAACATTCCAGATCAGATTTTAAAACAAGGCAAGTTTACCATCACTTTAACAACAGAAGATATGTTCTCACTTTATGAGTATTATTTTTCCATAGGACTCATCAATTTGCCGAGCTGGAATCCATTTAGGAGTAATCACAGATGAAGGAGGAGCTATGATAATGGAGAAAAAGCCAGGTCAAGACAACTATGAGGAATCTATAAGAAATGGAGTGAAAACAACTAGGTATGGACGTTGGACTTCTTCATTTGTACTCCGTACATTAGATTCATCACCAAGCAAGAAACCAGAATCTTCTGAAGAAGTTCCTGATGTCTCAACTACATCTACTCAACAACCACCCTCACGTCTGCCGTCAGGTATTTTTCATTAGATCTATGGTGTTGATTGAAAAGCAGATTGAATGTATTTATTAAATAATCTCCCATGTAGCACCATAAAAAAAGCCTTCACACCTAAAGACCACAAAAGTTGATGTTCCTTTAATTCCAGTCCTACTTTATTTCTCTTTTAAACTAATAAGATTAGTTACACAGGCTTGATTGAAATTTACTAAAATATTTATGATCTTATTATTTATTTTTGTGTTGCTGTTTTGTTTTATTTGGAAATAGAAGTCATTTAAGCTCACTCCCAATGTTTAAAAATACAAATATGAGATATGGTAATTGAAGTATTTTATGCTAATTGAAAGTTCATTGTATAATTCCTATTAAATAAAAACAAACTGCCTTTAATAGCATGTAATGTAGGATTGCTCAATATACTTTTACAAAGAAAACTATAGATTAATCAAGACAGCCACAAAGATTTTCTATACGTTATACTAATGAATTTAGAAAATCTGAAAACTCACATAAATAGTTATTGGAAAATTATGGTTTAGAATATTGATATTAAATTGTGCCTTTGCAGTATTCATGGGGTGTTAATGTGTTGTGAATGCATTTGAAAACCTTATATGGATTTGGACTGTTAATAATCAACATACTTGATCTATTTAAAAAGTGATCCTCCTTTTTTCATGCTGCGTTTCTTTAAAAAAAAAACCCAGAACATGTTAATACTCAAATGTTTTCACAAGCTAACTTCAACTGGTAATCAACACGAGATGTTTCCCTGATTTAATAAAGTAAATTCAAAAATATTAAGCTCTTTACTTCAAAATTGAAGCAGACATAACATTAACTTTTGTGTTGAACACATACAGGTATCTTGTCTTTACATAAAGATGTATATAAATCCAAGTAAAGACACCATGATAAAAACAACTTTTTCAAATATTGTAGATCCTAAAAGTAATGCAAACATTTTCAAAACATTATTTAAACTGGAAAATTGGTTAAATGACTTCTACAGACAAAAAAGTTTTCAATGTACAGAAACTGTAGAAATATCTACATTTCTAACCTTCATTTAGTCTAATCATTTTAAAAATTTAAGTTATATAAGACGCCTTTTCTTGATATTCTAGTTCAATCTCCATGTGACATGGCAGCCAGACAGATACCTGATCCAGTTGCAATGTAAGTTATTTTTGTTAAGTCTTTTCTTTCTAAGAAAAAAGATTATAAATAAAAACAATACTCTAATAGATTTATTTTAGAAGTGATATATGTTTGGCATAAAATTAAGTTAAAGTAACCAAAATGATGATATCAAAATTCAAATTTTCTATTATCATATAGGTTGCAAAATGTTATTAAAGAAAGTTGGTCAATTTTAAAAGTATTTAAAGATATTATTAATATTAAATGTTTTAAATATGTTGATATTTGTGGTGATCATTGAAATTGACAACACAGTTCACTTTTCTTCTTTAGAGTCATGTGCCCCGCAGGATGTCTGAAAAACAAAGGCCAAGTTTGGGGAACTAATATCTACACAGATGTAAGAAAAAATCCCCGAATCACTAAACCAGATTAAATTTAGTTCTTTACAAGTCATGGTAAACTCTCCCCTTTTTAAAAACAGATTCAGAATTTTATTGACATTTTAGATGGAGTTTAATCATCAATTGTAATAAAGATGCACTATAATCTTTTTTTAAATATAGATATGATATTTAACTTTAATGCGCTCCGCCGCCTACTTTAAAAGTACATTTTTCTGTGAGCTAAAACTTTGATTTGTTCTCCAATCAGTGCACTAGCTACAAAAAAAGTGCCATATTGGGAGACCGCTGACTGACAACAATTCATACCATAAGCTTTCAGAAAATTTAATTTTGAAGTAGATGGTGGAGCAAGGGGCATTTGAATTTAATATCTAAATTAAAAGCAAGTTATAGAGCATCTTCATTACAACTAATGAATAAAACTCCATCTAAAATATCACTAACATTCCAGATCAGATTTTAAAACAAGGCAAGTTTACCATCACTTTAACAACAGAAGATATGTTCTCACTTTATGAGTATTATTTTTCCATAGGACTCATCAATTTGCCGAGCTGGAATCCATTTAGGAGTAATCACAGATGAAGGAGGAGCTATGATAATGGAGAAAAAGCCAGGTCAAGACAACTATGAGGAATCTATAAGAAATGGAGTGAAAACAACTAGGTATGGACGTTGGACTTCTTCATTTGTACTCCGTACATTAGATTCATCACCAAGCAAGAAACCAGAATCTTCTGAAGAAGTTCCTGATGTCCCAACTACATCTACTCAACAACCACCCTCACGTCTGCCATCAGGTATTTTTCATTAGATCTATGGTGTTGATTGAAAAGCAGATTGAATGTATTTATTAAATAATCTCCCATGTAGCACCATAAAAAAAGCCTTCACACCTAAAGACCACAAAAGTTGATGTTCCTTTAATTCCAGTCCTACTTTATTTCTCTTTTAAACTAATAAGATTAGTTACACAGGCTTGATTGAAATTTACTAAAATATTTATGATCTTATTATTTATTTTTGTGTTGCTGTTTTGTTTTATTTGGAAATAGAAGTCATTTAAGCTCACTTCCAATGTTTAAAAATACAAATATGAGATATGGTAATTGAAGTATTTTATGCTAATTGAAAGTTCATTGTATAATTCCTATTAAATAAAAACAAACTGCCTTTAATAGCATGTAATGTAGGATTGCTCAATATACTTTTACAAAGAAAACTATAGATTAATCAAGACAGCCACAAAGATTTTCTATACGTTATACTAATGAATTTAGAAAATCTGAAAACTCACATAAATAGTTATTGGAAAATTATGGTTTAGAATATTGATATTAAATTGTGCCTTTGCAGTATTCATGGGGTGTTAACACGTTGTGAATGCATTTGAAAACCTTATATGGATTTGGACTGTTAATAATCAACATCCTTGATCTATTTAAAAAGTGATCCTCCTTTTTTCATGCTGCGTTTCTTTCAAAAAAATACCCATAATATGTTAATACTCAAATGTTTTCACAAGCTAACTTCAACTGGTAATCAACACGAGATGTTTCCCTGATTTAATAACATAAATTCAAAAATATTAAGCTCTTTACTTCTAAAATTAAATCAGACATAACATTAACTTTTGTGTTGAACACTTAGAGGTATCTTGTCTTTACATAAAGATGTATATAAATCCAAGTAAAGACACCATGATAAAAACATTGATGCAAACATTTTCAAAACATTATTTAAACTGGAAAACTGGTTAAATGACTTCTACAGACAAAAAAAGTTTTCAATGTACAGAAACTGTAGAAATATCTACGTTTCTAACCTTCATTTAGTCTAATCATTTTAAAATTTAAGTTATATAAGACGCCTTTTCTTGTTATTCTAGTTCAATCTCCATGTGACATGGCAGCCAGACAGATACCTGATCCAGTTGCAATGTAAGTTATTTTTGTTAAGTCTTTTCTTTCTAAGAAAAAAGATTATAAATAAAAACAATACTCTAATAGATTTATTTTTGAAGTGAAATATGTTTGGCATAAAATTAAATTAAAGTAACCAAAATGACGACATTAAAATTCAAATTTTATATTATCATATAGGTTGCAAAATGTTATTAAAGAACGTTGGTCAATTTTAAAAGTATTTAAAGATATTATTAATAGTAAATGTTTTAAATATGTTGATATTTGTGGTGATCATTGAAATTGACAACACAGTTCACTTTTCTTCTTTAGAGTCATGTGCCCCGCAGGATGTCTGAAAAACAAAGGCCAAGTTTGGGGAACTAATATCTACACAGACGTAAGAAAAAAAATCCTGAATCACTAAACCAGATTAAATTTAGTTCTTTACAAGTCATGGTAAACTCTCCCCTTTTTAAAAACAGATTCAGAATTTTATTGACATTTTAGATGGAGTTTTAGTCATCAATTGTAATAAAGATGCACTATAATCTTTTTTTAAATATAGATATGATATTTAAATTTAATGCACTCCGCCGCCTACTTTAAAAGTACATTTTTCTGTGAGCTAAAACTTTGATTTGTTCTCCAATCAGTGCACTAGCTACAAAAAAAGTGCCATATTGGGAGACCGCTGACTGACAACAATTCAAACCATAAGCTTTCAGAAAATTTAATTTTAAAGTAGATGGTGGAGCAAGGGGCATTTGAATTTAATATCTAAATTAAAAAGCAAGTTATAGAGCATCTTCATTACAACTAATGAATGAAACTCCATCTAAAATATCACTAACATTCCAGATCAGATTTTAAAACAAGGCGAGTTTACCATCACTTTAACAACAGAAGATATGTTCTCACTTTATGAGTATTATTTTTCCATAGGACTCATCAATTTGCAGAGCTGGAATCCATTTAGGAGTAATCACAGATGAAGGAGGAGCTATGATAATGGAGAAAAAGCCAGGTCAAGACAACTATGAGGAATCTATAAGAAATGGAGTGAAAACAACTAGGTATGGACGTTGGACTGCTTCATTTGTACTCCGTACATTAGATTCATCACCAAGCAAGAAACCAGAATCTTCTGAAGAAGTTCCTGATGTCCCAACTACATCTACTCAACAACCACCCTCACGTCTGCCATCAGGTATTTTTCATTAGATCTATGGTGTTGATTGAAAAGCAGATTGAATGTATTTATTAAATAATCTCCCATGTAGCACCATAAAAAAAGCCTTCACACCTAAAGACCACAAAAGTTGATGTTCCTTTAATTCCAGTCCTACTTTAGTTCTCTTTTAAACTAATAAGATTAGTTACACAGGCTTGATTGAAATTTTCTAAAATATTTATGATCTTATTATTTATTTTTGTGTTGCTGTTTTGTTTTATTTGGAAATAGAAGTCATTTAAGCTCACTCCCAATGTTTAAAAATACAAATATGAGATATTGTAATTGAAGTATTTTATGCTAATTGAAAGTTCATTGTATAATTCCTATTAAATAAAAACAAACTGCCTTTAATAGCATGTAATGTAGGAATGCTCAATATACTTTTACAAAGAAAACTATAGATTAATCAAGACAGCCACAAAGATTTTCTATACGTTAATACTAATGAATTTAGAAAATCTGAAAACTCACATAAATAGTTATTGGAAAATTATGGTTTAGAATATTGATATTAAATTGTGCCTTTGCAGTATTCATGGGGTGTTAACACGTTGTGAATGCATTTGAAAACCTTATATGGATTTGGACTGTTAATAATCAACATCCTTGATCTATTTAAAAAGTGATCCTCCTTTTTTCATGCTGCGTTTCTTTCAAAAAAATACCCATAACATGTTAATACTCAAATGTTTTCACAAGGTAACTTCAACTGGTAATCAACACGAGATGTTTCCCTGATTTAATAACATCAATTCAAAAATATTAAGCTCTTTACTTCAAAATTAAATCAGACATAACATTAACTTTTGTGTTGAACACTTACAGGTATCTTTTCTTTACATAAAGATGTATATAAATCCAAGTAAAGACACCATGATAAAAACAACTTTTTCAAATATTGTAGATCCTAAAAGTAATGCAAACATTTTCAAAACATTATTTAAACTGGAAAACTGGTTAAATGACTTCTACAGACAAAAAAAGTTTTCAATGTACAGAAACTGTAGAAATATCTATGTTTCTAACCTTCATTTAGTCTAATCATTTTAAAATTTAAGTTATATAAGACGCCTTTTCTTGTTATTCTAGTTCAATCTCCATGTGACATGGCAGCCAGACAGATACCTGATCCAGTTGCAATGTAAGTTATTTTTGTTAAGTCTTTTCTTTCTAAGAAAAAAGATTATAAATAAAAACAATACTCTAATAGATTTATTTTAGAAGTGAAATATGTTTGGCACAAAATTAAGTTAAAGTAACCAAAATGATGATATTAAAATTCAAATTTTCTATTATCATATAGGTTGCAAAATGTTATTAAAGAAAGTTAGTCAATTTTAAAAGTACTTAAAGATATTATTAATAGTAAATGTTTTAAATATGTTGATATTTGTGGTGATCATTGAAATTGACAACACAGTTCACTTTTCTTCTTTAGAGTCATGTGCCCAGCAGGATGTCTGAAAAACAAAGGCCAAGTTTGGGGAACTAATATCTACACAGATGTAAGAAAAAATCCCCGAATCACTAAACCAGATTAAATTTAGTTATTTAGAAGTTATGGTAAACTCTCCCCTTTTAAAAAACAGATTCAGAATTTTATTGACATTTTAGATGGAGTTTTAGTCATCAATTGTAATAAAGATGCACTATAATCTTTTTTTAAATATAGATATGATATTTAAATTTAATGCGCTCCGCCGCCTACTTTAAAAGTACATTTATCTGTGAGCTAAAACTTTGATTTGTTCTCCAATCAGTGCACTAGCTACAAAAAAGTGCCATATTGGGAGACTGCTGACTGACAACAATTCAAACCATAAGCTTTCAGAAAAATTTAATTTTGAAGTAGATGGTAGAGCAAGGGGCATTTGAATTTCATATCTAAATTAAAAAGCAAGTTATAGCGCATCTTCATTACAACTAATGAATGAAACTCCATCTAAAATATCACTAACATTCCAGATCAGATTTTAAAACAAGGCGAGTTTACCATCACTTTAACAACAGAAGATATGTTCTCACTTTATGAGTATTATTTTTCCATAGGACTCATCAATTTGCCGAGCTGGTATCCATTTAGGAGTAATCACAGATGAAGGAGGAGCTATGATAATGGAGAAAAAGCCAGGTCAAGACAGCTATGAGGAATCTATAAGAAATGGAGTGAAAACAACTAGGTATGGACGTTGGACTGCTTCATTTGTACTCCGTACATTAGATCCATCACCAAGCAAGAAACCAGAATCTTCTGAAGAAGTTCCTGATGTCCCAACTACATCTACTCAACAACCACCCTCACGTCTGCCATCAGGTATTTTTCATTAGATCTATGGTGTTGATTGAAAAGCAGATTGAATGTATTTATTAAATAATCTCCCATGTAGCACCATAAGAAAAGCCTTAACACCTAAAGACCACAAAAGTTGATGTTCCTATAATTCCAGTCCTACTTTAGTTCTCTTTTAAACTAATAAGATTAGTTACACAGGCTTGATTGAAATTTACTAAAATATTTATGATCTTATTTGTTATTTTTGTGTTGCTGTTTTGTTTTATTTGGAAATAGAAGTCATTTAAACTCACTCCCAATGTTTAAAAATACAAATATGAGATATGGTAATTGAAGTATTTTATGCTAATTGAAAGTTCATTGTATAATTCCTATTAAATAAAAACAAACTGCCTTTAATAGCATGTAATGTAGGAATGCTCAATATACTTTTACAAAGAAAACTATAGATTAATCAAGACAGCCACAAAGATTTTCTATACGTTAATACTAATGAATTTAGAAAATCTGAAAACTCACATAAATAGTTATTGGAAAATTATGGTTTAGAATATTGATATTAAATTGTGCCTTTGCAGTATTCATGGGGTGTTAACGTGTTGTGAATGTATTTGATAACCTTATATGGATTTGGACTGTTAATAATCAACATCCTTGATCTATTTAAAAAGTGATCCTCCTTTTTTCATGCTGCGTTTCTTTCAAAAAAATACCCATAACATGTTAATACTCAAATGTTTTCACAAGCTAACTTCAACTGGTAATCAACACGAGATGTTTCCCTGATATAATAACGTAAATTCAAAAATATTAAGCTCTTTACTTCAAACTTAAATCAGACATAACATTAACTTTTGTGTTGAACACTTACAGGTATCTTGTCTTTACATAAAATTGTATATAAATCCAAGTAAAGACACCATGATAAAAACAACTTTTTCAAATATTGTAGATCCTAAAAGTAATGCAAACATTTTCAAAACATTATTTAAACTGGAAAACTGGTTAAATGACTTCTACAGACAAAACAAGTTTTCAATGTACAGAAACTGTAGAAATATCTACGTTTCTAACCTTCATTTAGTCTAATCATTTTAAAATTTAAGTTATATAAGACGCCTTTTCTTGATATTCTAGTTCAATCTCCATGTGACATGGCAGCCAGACAGATACCTGATCCAGTTGCAATGTAAGTTATTTTTGTTAAGTCTTTTCTTTCTAAGAAAAAAGATTATAAATAAAAACAATACTCTAATAGATTTATTTTAGAAGTGAAATATGTTTGGCATAAAATTAAGTTAATGTAACCAAAATGATGATATTAAAATTCAAATTTTCTATTATCATATAGGTTGCAAAATGTTATTAAAGAAAGTTGGTCAATTTTAAAAGAGTTTAAAGATATTATTAATAGTAAATGTTTTAAATATGTTGATATTTGTGGTGATCATTGAAATTGACAACACAGTTCACTTTTCTTCTTTAGAGTCATGTGCCCAGCAGGATGTCTGAAAAACAAAGGCCAAGTTTGGGGAACTAATATCTACACAGACGTAAGAAAAAAATCCAGAATCACTAAACCAGATTAAATTTAGTTCTTTACAAGTCATGGTAAACTCTCCCCTTTTTAAAAACAGATTCAGAATTTTATTGACATTTTAGATGGAGTTTTAGTCATCAATTGTAATAAAGATGCACTATAATCTTTTTTTAAATATAGATATGATATTTAAATTTAATGCGCTCCGCCGCCTACTTTAAAAGTACATTTTTCTGTGAGCTAAACTTTGATTTGTTCTCCAATCAGTGCACTAGCTACAAAAAAAGTGCCATATTGGGAGACTGCTGACTGACAACAATTCAAACCATAAGCTTTCAGAAAAATTTTATTTTGAAGTAGATGGTAGAGCAAGGGGCATTTGAATTTCATATCTAAATTAAAAAGCAAGTTATAGCGCATCTTCATTACAACTAATGAATGAAACTCCATCTAAAATATCACTAACATTCCAGATCAGATTTTAAAACAAGGCGAGTTTACCATCACTTTAACAACAGAAGATATGTTCTCACTTTATGAGTATTATTTTTCCATAGGACTCATCAATTTGCCGAGCTGGAATCCATTTAGGAGTAATCACAGATGAAGGAGGAGCTATGATAATGGAGAAAAAGCCTGGTCAAGACAACTATGAGGAATCTATAAGAAATGGAGTGAAAACAACTAGGTATGGACATTGGACTGCTTCATTTGTACTTCGTACATTAGATTCATCACCAAGCAAGAAACCAGAATCTTCTGAAGAAGTTCCTGATGTCCCAACTACATCTACTCAACAACCACCCTCACGTCTGCCATCAGGTATTTTTCATTAGATCTATGGTGTTGATTGAAAAGCAGATTGAATGTATTTATTAAATAATCTCCCATGTAGCACCATAAGAAAAGCCTTCACACCTAAAGACCACAAAAGTTGATGTTCCTTTAATTCCAGTCCTACTATAGTTCTCTTTTAAACTAATAAGATTAGTTACACAGGCTTGATTGAAATTTACTAAAATATTTATGATCTTATTTGTTATTTTTGTGTTGCTGTTTTGTTTTATTTGGAAATAGAAGTCATTTAAGCTCACTCCCAATGTTTAAAAATACAAATATGAGATATGGTAATTGAAGTATTTTATGCTAATTGAAAGTTCATTGTATAATTCCTATTAAATAAAAACAAACTGCCTTTAATAGCATGTAATGTAGGAATGCTCAATATACTTTTACAAAGAAAACTATAGATTAATCAAGACAGCCACAAAGATTTTCTATACGTTAATACTAATGAATTTAGAAAATCTGAAAACTCACATAAATAGTTATTGGAAAATTATGGTTTAGAATATTGATATTAAATTGTGCCTTTGCAGTATTCATGGGGTGTTAACATGTTGTGAATGCATTTGAAAACCTTATATGGATTTGGACTGTTAATAATCAACATCCTTGATCTATTTAAAAAGTGATCCTCCTTTTTTCATGCTGCGTTTCTTTAAAAAAAATACCCAGAACATGTTAATACTCAAATGTTTTCACAAGCTAACTTCAACTGGTAATCAACACGAGATGTTTCCCTGATTAATAAAGTAAATTCAAAAATATTAAGCTCTTTACTTCAAAACTGAATCAGACATAACATTAACTTTTGTGTTGAACACTTACAGGTATCTTGTCTTTACATAAAGATGTATATAAATCCAAGTAAAGACACCATGATAAAAACAACTTTTTCAAATATTGTAGATCCTAAAAGTAATGCAAACATTTTCAAAACATTATTTAAACTGGAAAATTGGTTAAATGACTTCTACAGACAAAAAAAGTTTTCAATGTACAGAAACTGTAGAAATATCTACATTTCTAACCTTCATTTAGTCTAATCATTTTAAAATTTAAGTTATATAAGACGCCTTTTCTTGATATTCTAGTTCAATCTCCATGTGACATGGCAGCCAGACAGATACCTGATCCAGTTGCAATGTAAGTTATTTTTGTTAAGTCTTTTCTTTCTAAGAAAAAAGATTATAAATAAAAACAATACTCTAATAGATTTATTTTAGAAGTGAAATATGTTTGGCATAAAATTAAGTTAAAGTAACCAAAATGATGATATTAAAATTCAAATTTTCTATTATCATATAGGTTGCAAAATGTTATTAAAGAAAGTTGGTCAATTTTAAAAGTATTTAAAGATATTATTAATAATCAATGTTTTAAACATGTTGATATTTGTGGTGATCATTGAAATTCACAACACAGTTCACTTTTCGTCTTTAGAGTCATGTGCCCAGCAGGATGTCTGAAAAATAAAGGCCAAGTTTGGGGAACTAATATCTACACAGACGTAAGAAAAAATCCTGAATCCCTAAACCAGATTAAATTTAGTTCTTTACAAGTCATGGTAAACTCTCCCCTTTTTAAAAACAGATTCAGAATTTTATTGACATTTTAGATGGAGTTTAGCAGGCCCATTTATCAAGCTCCGTATGGAGCTTGAAGGGCCGTGTTTATGGCGAGTCTTCAGACTCGCCAGAAACACAACTTATGAAGCAGCGGTCAAAAGACCGCTGCTCCAAAAACCAGTCCGCCTGCTCTGAACAGGCGGACAGGAATCGCCAGACATCAACCCGATCGAATACGATCGGGTTGATTGACAGCTCCCTGCTGGCGGCCGATTGGCCGCGAGTCAGCAGGGGGCGGCGTTGCACCAGCAGCTCTTGTGAGCTGCTGGTGCAATGTTAAATGCGGAGAGCGTATTGATCTCCGCATTTAGCGAGGTCTTGCGGACCTGATCAGGTCCGCAAGACCTTTGATAAATGGGCCTGTTAGTCATCAATTGTAATAAAGATGCACTATAATCTTTTTTTAAATATAGATATGATATTTAAATTTAATGCGCTCCGCCGCCTACTTTAAAAGTACATTTTTCTGTGAGCTAAAACTTTGATTTGTTCTCCAATCAGTGCACTAGCTACAAAAAAAAGTGCCATATTGGGAGACCGCTGACTGACAACAATTCAAACCATAAGCTTTCGGAAAAATGTAATTTTGAAGTTGATGGTGGAGCAAGGGGCATTTGAATGTCATATCTAAATTAAAAAGCAAGTTATAGCGCATCTTCATTACAACTAATGAATGAAACTCCATCTAAAATATCACTAACATTCCAGATCAGATTTTAAAACAAGGTGAGTTTACCATCACTTTAACAACAGAAGATATGTTCTCACTTTATGAGTATTATTTTTCCATAGGACTCATCAATTTGCCGAGCTGGAATCCATTTAGGAGTAATCACAGATGAAGGAGGAGCTATGATAATGGAGAAAAAGCCAGGTCAAGACAACTATGAGGAATCTATAAGAAATGGAGTGAAAACAACTAGGTTTGGACGTTGGACTGCTTCATTTGTACTCCGTACATTAGATTCATCACCACGCAAGAAACCAGAATCTTCTGAAAAAGTTCCTGATGTCCCAACTACATCTACTCAACAACCACCCTCACGTCTGCCATCAGGTATTTTTCATTAGATCTATGGTGTTGATTGAAAAGCAGATTGAATGTATTTATTAAATAATCTCCTATGTAGCACCATAAAAAAAGCCTCCACACCTAAAGACCACAAAAGTTGATGTTCCTTTAATTCCAATCCTACTTTAGTTCTCTTTTAAACTAATAAGATTAGTTACACAGGCTTGATTGAAATTTACTAAAATATTTATGATCTTATTTGTTATTTTTGTGTTGCTGTTTTGTTTTATTTGGAAATAGAAGTCATTTAAGCTCACTCCCAATGTTTAAAAATACAAATATGAGATATGGTAATTGAAGTATTTTATGCTAATTGAAAGTTCATTGTATAATTCCTATTAAATAAAAACAAACTGCCTTTAATAGCATGTAATGTAGGAATGCTCAATATACTTTTACAAAGAAAACTATAGATTAATCAAGACATCCACAAAGATTTTCTATACGTTAATACTAATGAATTTAGAAAATCTGAAAACTCACATAAATTGTTATTGGAAAATTATGGTTTAGAATATTGATATTAAATTGTGCCTTTGCAGTATTCATGGGGTGTTAACGTGTTGTGAATGCATTTGAAAACCTTATATGGATTTGGACTGTTAATAATCAACATTCTAGATCTATTTAAAAAGGGATCCTCCTTTTTTTCATGCTGCGTTTCTTTAAAAAAAATACCCAGAACATGTTAATACTCAAATGTTTTCACAAGCTAACTTCAACTGGTAATCAACACGAGATGTTTCCCTGATTCAATAAAGTAAATTCAAAAATATTAAGCTCTTTACTTCAAAACTGAATCAGACATAACATTAACTTTTGTGTTGAACACTTACAGGTATCTTGTCTTTACATAAAGATGTATATAAATCCAAGTAAAGACGCCATGATAGAAACAACTTTTTCAAATATTGTACATCCTAAAAGTAATGCAAACATTTTTAAAACATTATTTAAACTGGAAAACTGGTTAAATGACTTCTACAGACAAAAAAAGTTTTCAATGTACAGAAACTGTAGAAATATCTTTATTTCTAACCTTCATTTAGTCTAATCATTTAAAAATTTAAGTTATATAAGACGCCTTTTCTTGTTATTCTAGTTCAATCTCCATGTGACATGGCAGCCAGACAGATACCTGATCCAGTTGCAATGTAAGTTATTTTTGTTAAGTCTTTTCTTTCTAAGAAAAAAGATTATAAATAAAAACAATACTCTAATAGATTTATTTTAGAAGTGAAATATGTTTGGCATAAAATTAAGTTAAAGTAACCAAAATGATGATATTAAAATTCAAATTTTCTATTATCATATAGGTTGCAAAATGTTATTAAAGAAAGTTGGTCAATTTTAAAAGTATTTAAAGATATTATTAATAATAAATGTTTTAAACATGTTGATATTTGTGGTGATCATTGAAATTGACAACACAGTTCACTTTTCGTCTTTAGAGTCATGTGCCCAGCAGGATGTCTGAAAAATAAAGGCCAAGTTTGGGGAACTAATATCTACACAGACGTAAGAAAAAATCCTGAATCCCTAAACCAGATTAAATTTAGTTCTTTACAAGTCATGGTAAACTCTCCCCTTTTTAAAAACAGATTCAGAATTTTATTGACATTTTAGATGGAGTTTTAGTCATCAATTGTAATAAAGATGCACTATAATCTTTTTTTAAATATAGATATGATATTTAAATTTAATGCGCTCCGCCGCCTACTTTAAAAGTACATTTTTTTGTGAGCTAAAACTTTGATTTGTTCTCCAATCAGTGCACTAGTTACAAAAAAAAAGTGCCATATTGGGAGACTGCTGACTGACAACAATTCAAACCATAAGCTTTCGGAAAAATGTAATTTTGAAGTAGATGGTGGAGCAAGGGGCATTTGAATTTCATATCTAAATTAAAAAGCAAGTTATAGCGCATCTTCATTACAACTAATGAATGAAACTCCATCTAAAATATCACTAACATTCCAGATCAGATTTTAAAACAAGGCGAGTTTACCATCACTTTAACAACAGAAGATATGTTCTCACTTTATGAGTATTATTTTTCCATAGGACTCATCAATTTGCCGAGCTGGAATCCATTTAGGAGTAATCACAGATGAAGGAGGAGCTATGATAATGGAGAAAAAGCCAGGTCAAGACAACTATGAGGAATCTATAAGAAATGGAGTGAAAACAACTAGGTTTGGACGTTGGACTGCTTCATTTGTACTCCGTACATTAGATTCATCACCAAGCAAGAAACCAGAATCTTCTGAAAAAGTTCCTGATGTCCCAGCTACATCTACTCAACAACCACCCTCACGTCTGCCATCAGGTATTTTTCATTAGATCTATGGTGTTGATTGAAAAGCAGATTGAATGTATTTATTAAATAATCTCCTATGTAGCACCATAAAAAAAGCCTCCACACCTAAAGACCACAAAAGTTGATGTTCCTTTTATTCCAGTCCTACTTTAGTTCTATTTTAAACTAATAAGATTAGTTACAAAGGCTTGATTGAAATTTACTAAAATATTTATGATCTTATTTGTTATTTTTGTGTTGCTGTTTGGTTTTATTTGGAAATAGAAAACATTTAAGCTAACTCCAAATGTTTAAAAATACAAATATGAGATATGGTAATTGAAGTATTTTATGCTAATTGAAAGTTCATTGTATAATTTCTATTAAATAAAAACAAACTGCCTTTAATAGCATGTAATGTAGGAATGCTCAATATACTTTTACAAAGAAAACTATAGATTAATCAAGACAGCCACAAAGATTTTCTATACGTTAATACTAATGAATTTAGAAAAACTGAAAACTCACATAAATAGTTATTGGAAAATGATGGTTTAGAATATTGATATTAAATTGTGCATTTGCAGTATTCATGGGGTGTTAACATGTTGTGAATGCATTTGAAAACCTTATATGGATTTGGACTGTTAATAATCAACATCCTTGATCTATTTAAAAAGTGATCCTCCTTTTTTCATGCTGCGTTTCTTTCAAAAAAATACCCAGAACATGTTAATACTCAAATGTTTTCACAAGCTAACTTCAACTGGTAATCAACACAAGATGTTTCCCTGATTTAATAACGTAAATTCAAAAATATTAAGCTCTTTACTTCAAAATTAAATCAGACATAACATTAACTTTTGTGTTGAACACTTACAGGTATCTTGTCTTTACATAAAATTGTATATAAATCCAAGTAAAGACACCATGATAAAAACAACTTTTTCAAATATTGTAGATCCTAAAAGTAATGCAAACATTTTCAAAACATTATTTAAACTGGAAAACTGGTTAAATGACTTCTACAGACAAAAAAAGTTTTCAATGTACAGAAACTGTAGAAATATCTACGTTTCTAACCTTCATTTAGTCTAATCATTTTAAAATGTAAGTTATATAAGACGCCTTTTCTTGATATTCTAGTTCATTCTCCATGTGACATGGCAGCCAGACAGATACCTGATCCAGTTGCAATGTAAGTTATTTTTGTTAAGTCTTTTCTTTCTAAGAAAAAATATTATAAATAAAAACAATACTCTAATAGATTTATTTTAGAAGTGAAATATGTTTGGCATAAAATTAAGTTAATGTAACCAAAATGATGATATTAAAATTCAAATTTTCTATTATCATATAGGTTGCAAAATGTTATTAAAGAAAGTTGGTCAATTTTAAAAGAGTTTAAAGATATTATTAATAGTAAATGTTTTAAATATGTTGATATTTGTGGTGATCATTGAAATTGACAACACAGTTCACTTTTCTTCTTTAGAGTCATGTGCCCAGCAGGATGTCTGAAAAACAAAGGCCAAGTTTGGGGAACTAATATCTACACAGACGTAAGAAAAAAATCCAGAATAACTAAACCAGATTAAATTTAGTTCTTTACAAGTCATGGTAAACTCTCCCCTTTTTAAAAACAGATTCAGAATTTTATTGACATTTTAGATGGAGTTTTAGTCATCAATTGTAATAAAGATGCACTATAATCTTTTTTTAAATATAGATATGATATTTAAATTTAATGTGCTCCGCCGCCTACTTTAAAAGTACATTTTTCTGTGAGCTAAAACTTTGATTTGTTCTCCAATCAGTGCACTAGCTACAAAAAAAGTGCCATATTGGGAAACCGCTGACTGACAACAATTCAAACCATAAGCTTTCAGAAAATTTAATTTTGAAGTAGATAGTGGAGCAAGGGGCATTTGAATTTAATATCTAAATTAAAAAGCAAGTTATAGAGCATCTTCATTACAACTAATGAATGAAACTCCATCTAAAATATCACTAACATTCCAGATCAGATTTTAAAACAAGGCAAGTTTACCATCACTTTAACAACAGAAGATATGTTCTCACTTTATGAGTATTATTTTTCCATAGGACTCATCAATTTGCCGAGCTGGAATCCATTTAGGAGTAATCACAGATGAAGGAGGAGCTATGATAATGGAGAAAAAGCCAGGTCAAGACAACTATGAGGAATCTATAAGAAATGGAGTGAAAACAACTAGGTATGGACGTTGGACTGCTTCATTTGTACTCCGTACATTAGATTCATCACCAAGCAAGAAACCAGAATCTTCTGAAGAAGTTCCTGATGTCCCAACTACATCTACTCAACAACCACCCTCACGTCTGCCATCAGGTATTTTTCATTAGATCTATGGTGTTGATTGAAAAGCAGATTGAATGTATTTATTAAATAATCTCCCATGTAGCACCATAAAAAAGCCTTCACACCTAAAGACCACAAAAGTTGATGTTCCTTTAATTCCAGTCCTATTATAGTTCTCTTTTAAACTAATAAGATTAGTTACACAGGCTTGATTGAAATTTACTAAAATATTTATGATCTTATTATTTATTTTTGTGTTGCTGTTTTGTTTTATTTGGAAATAGAAGTAATTTAAGCTCACTCCCAATGTTTAAAAATACAAATATGAGATATGGTAATTGAAGTATTTTATTCTAATTGAAAGTTCATTGTATAATTCCTATTAAATAAAAACAAACTGCCTTTAATAGCATGTAATGTAGGAATGCTCAATATACTTTTACAAAGAAAACTATAGATTAATCAAGACAGCCACAAAGATTTTCTATACGTTAATACTAATGAATTTAGAAAATCTGAAAACTCACATAAATAGTTATTGGAAAATTATGCTTTAGAATATTGATATTAAATTGTGCCTTTACAGTATTCATGGGGTGTTAACGTGTTGTGAATGCATTTGAAAACCTTATATGGATTTGGACTGTTAATAATCAACATCCTTGATCTATTTAAAAAGTGATCCTCCTTTTTTCATGCTGCGTTTCTTTAAAAAAAATACCCAGAACATGTTAATACTCAAATGTTTTCACAAGCTAACTTCAACTGGTAATCAACACGAGATGTTTCCCTGATTTAATAAAGTAAATTCAAATATATTAAGCTCTTTACTTTAAAATTGAATCAGACATAACATTAACTTTTGTGTTGAACACTTAGAGGTATCTTGTCTTTACATAAAGATGTATATAAATCCAAGTAAAGACACCATGATAAAAACAACTTTTTCAAATATTGTAGATCCTAAAAGTAATGCAAACATTTTCAAAACATTATTTAAACTGGAAAATTGGTTAAATGACTTCTGTTATTCTAGTTCAATCTCCATGTGACATGGCAGCCAGACAGATACCTGATCCAGTTGCAATGTAAGTTATTTTTGTTAAGTCTTTTCTTTCTAAGAAAAAGGATTATAAATATAAACAATACTCTAATAGATTTATTTTAGAAGTGAAATATGTTTGGCATAAAATTAAGTTAAAGTAACCAAAATGATGATATTAAAATTCAAATTTTCTATTATCATATAGGTTGCAAAATGTTATTAAAGAAAGTTGGTCACTTTTAAAAGTATTTAAAGATATTATTAATAGTAAATGTTTTAAATATGTTGATATTTGTGGTGATCATTGAAATTGACAACACAGTTCACTTTTCTTCTTTAGAGTCATGTGCCCAGCAGGATGTCTGAAAAACAAAGGCCAAGTTTGGGGAACTAATATCTACACAGACGTAAGAAAAAAATCCCGAATCACTAAACCAGATTAAATTTAGTTCTTTACAAGTCATGGTAAACTCTCCCCTTTTTAAAAACAGATTCAGAATTTTATTGACATTTTAGATGGAGTTTTAGTCATCAATTGTAATAAAGATGCACTATAATCTTTTTTTAAATATAGATATGATATTTAAATTTCCTGTGCTCCGCCGCCTGCTTTAAAAGTACATTTTTCTGTGAGCTAAAAGTTGTTTTTTGTTCTCCAATCAGTGCACTAGCTACAAAAAAAAGTGCCATATTGGGAGACCGCTGACTGACAACAATTCAAACCATAGGCCTTCAGAAAAATTTACTTTTGAAGTAGATGGTGGAGCAAGGGGCATTTGAATTACATATCTAACTTAAAAAGAAAGTTATAGCGCATCTTCATTACAACTATTGAATGAAACTCCATCTAAAATATCACTAACATTCCAGATCAGATTTTAAAACGAGGCGAGTTTACCATAACTTTAACAACAGAAGACATGTTCTCACTTTATGAGTATTATTTTTTCATAGGACTCATCAATTTGCGGAGCTGGAATCCACTCAGGAGTAATCACAGATGAAGGAGGAGCTATGATTATGGAGAAAAAGCCAGGTCAAGACAACTATGAGGAATCTATAAGAAATGGAGTGAAAACAACTAGGTATGGACGTTGGACTGCTTCATTTGTACTCCGTACATTAGATTCATCACCAACCAAGAAAGCAGAATCTTCTGAAGAAGTTCCTGATGTCCCAACTACATCTACTCAGCTGCCACCCTCACGTCTGCCATCAGGTATTTTTAATTGGATCTATGGTGTCGATTGAAAGCAAATTGAGTGTATTTATTAAATAATCCTACATGTGGCACTTTGAAAAAAGTCTTTAGACATAAAGAAAACAAGAGTTGATGTTCCTTTAATTTCAGTCCTACGTTAGTTCTCTTATAAAATAATAAGCTTAGTTAGAAAAGCTTGATTGAAATCTCCTGGGAATTTTTTGACCTTGTTTGTTATTTGTGTGTTGATGTTTTGTTTTATTTGGAATTAGAAGTCATTTAAGCTCACTCCCAATGTTCAAAAATACAAATATGAGATATGGTAATTAAATTGATTTTTTATGCAAATTAAAAGTTCATTGTATAATTTCTATTAAAACAACAAACTGTCTTTAATTGCAAGTAATGTAGGAATGCTAATTATTCTTTTACAAAGAAAACTATAGATTAATCAAGACAACCATAACAAAATTCTTCATATTAATGCTAATACATTTAGAAAATCTGAAAACCCACATAAACAGCTATTGGAAAATTGTGTCTTTACAGAATTCAAGGGGTGTTAACATGTTGTGAATACATTTGAAAACCTTATATGGATTTGGACTAATTTTAATTAACATCTTTGATCTATTTAAAAACGTTTTCCTTTTTTTAATGCTGCATTTCTTTAAATAATACCCAGAACATGTTAATACTCAAATGTTTTCACAAGCTAACTTCAACTGGTTATAAGCACAAGATTGTTCCCTGATTTAATAAAGAAAGTAAACTCAAAACTATTAACTTGTTTACATCAAAACTGAATCAAACATAGCATTAACTTTTGTGTTGAACACTTACAGGTATCTTGTCTTTACATAAAGAATCATATAAATCCAAGTAAAGACATCATGATAAAAATAAAGAAATTATTTTTGTAGATCTTGAAAGTAATACAAACATTTTCAAAATATTATTTAAACTGAAAAACTGGGAGGTGGAAAACTGAGGATTAGTATTTGATATTTTGTATTCTAGTCTACAGGTGCTACTTAGATAGTCGTCTACAATATTGTGCTTTACTTTATTTTACATTTCTGTACCTATTTGCTCATATGTCATTTCACTTTTATGAAACATATTGCCCGTTTATTTTTGTTATTTCACAATGGGATTCCTGTATGTTTATTTTTAATCCTCAATAAAAAAATATTAATAAAAAAAATAAACTGAAAAACTCTTCAAATGATTTCTACAAATAAGATTTTTGAACACTCTAAAAAAGTTTTCAATGTACAGAAACTGTTGAAATATATTGTAATCTACATTTCTAACCTGCATTTATTGTAATTATTTTAAAATATGTTATATAAGACGCCTTTTCATGTTATTCTAGTTCCATCTCCATGTGACATGGCAGCCAGACAGATACCTGATCCAGTTGCAATGTAAGTTATTTTTCGTAAGTCTTTTCTTTCTAAGAAAAATTATATTAAATAAAAACAATACTCTTATAGATTTATTTTAAAAGTGAAATATGTTTGGCATAAAATTAAGTTAAAGTAAACAAAATGATGCTGTTACAAATTTAAATCTTCTATAATCATTATTAAATTAAATAGGTCGATTTTAAAAGTATTCAAAGATATTATTAATAGAAAATATTTTAAATATTTTCACATTTGTGGTGATCATAGAAAATGACAACGCAGTTTATTTTTCTTCTTTAGAGTCATGTGCCCAGCAGGATGTCTGAAAAACAAAGGACAAGTTTGGGGAACTAATATCTACAAAGACGTAAGAGACAATCCCAATTCAGTTAACCACTTTAGAAACTCTTACCACTCATGACCTGAGCATAAACAACAGAAGACATGTTCTCACTTTGTCAGTATTATTTTCCCATAGGACTCATCAATTTGCCGAGCTGGAATCCACTCAGGAGTAATCACAGATGAAGGAGGAGCTATAATAATTGAGAAGAAGCCAGGTGAAGACAACTATGAGGAATCTATAAGAAATGGAGTGAAAACAACTAGGTATGGACGTTGGACTGCTTCATTTGTACTCCGTACATTAGATTCATCACCAAGCAAGAAACCAGAATCTTCTGAAGAAGTTCCCAATGTCCCAACTACATCTACTCAACAACCACCCTCACGTCTGCCATCAGGTATTTTTCATTGAATCTGTGGTGTTGATTGAAAAACAGATTGGATGTTTTTATTAAATAATCTCCCATGTGGCACTATAAAAAAGTCTTTAGACATAAAGACCACAAGAGTTTATGTACCTTTAATTCCAGTCCTACTTTAGTTCTCTTATAAAATAATAAGATTAGTTACACAGGCTTGATTGAAATCTCCTGGAAATTTTATGAACTTAAATATGTAAATATGAGATATGGTAATTAACCCCTTAATGACCACAGCACTTTTCCATTTTCTGTCCGTTTGGGACCAAGGCTATTTTTACATTTTTGTGGTGTTTGTGTTTAGCTGTAATTTTCCTCTTATTCATTTACTGTACCCACACATATTATATACCGTTTTTCTCGCCATTAAATGGACTTTCTAAAGATACCATTATTTTTATCATATCTTATAATTTACTATAAACAAATTATAAAATATGAGGAAAAATTAAAAAAAATAAACACTTTTTCTAACTTTGACCCCCAAAATCAGTTACATATCTACAACCACCAAAAAACACCTATGCTAAATAGTTTCTAAATTTTGTCCTGAGTTTAGAAATACCCAATGTTTACATGTTCTTTGCTTTTTTTGCCAGTTATAGGGCCATAAATACAAGTAGCACTTTGCTATTTCCAAACCATTTTTTTTTTTCAAAATTAGCGCTAGTTACATTAGAACACTGATATCTTTTAGGAATCTCTGAATATTCATTGACATGTATATATTTTTTTTTAGTAGACAACCCAAAGTATTGATCTAGGCCCATTTTGGTATATTTTATGCCACCATTTCACCGCCAAATGCGATCAAATAAAAAAAATCGTTCACTTTTTCACAAATTTTTTCACAAACTTTAGGTTTCTCACTGAAATTATTTACAAACAGCTTGTGCAATTATGGCACAAATGGTTGTAAATTCTTCTCTGGGATCCCCTTTGTTCAGAAATAGCAGACTTATATGGCTTTGGTGTTGCTTTTTGGTAATTAGAATGCCACTAAATGCCACTGCGCACCACACGTGTATTATGCCCAGCAGTGTAGGGGTTAATTAGGGAGCATGTAGGGAGCTTTTTGGGGTAATTTTAGCTTTAGTGTAGTGTAGTAGACAACCCCAAGTATTGATCTAGGCCCATTTTGGTATATTTCATGCCACCATTTCACCGCCAAATGCGATCAAATAAAAAAAAAAGTTAAATTTTTCACAATTTTAGGTTTCTCACTGAAATCATTTACAAACAGCTTGTGCAGTTATGGCACAAATGGTTGTAAATGCTTCTCTGGGATCCCCTTTGTTCAGAAATAGCATATTTGGCATATATGGCTTTGGCGTTGCTTTTTGGTATTTAGAAGGCCGCTAAATGCCGCTGCGCATCACACGTGTATTATGGCTAGCAGTGATGGGGTTAATTAGGTAGCTTGTAGGGAGCTTGCAGGGTTAATATTAGATTTAATGTAGAGCTCAGCCTCCCACCTGAAACATCAGACCCCCTGATCCCTCCCAAACAGCTCTCTTCCCTCCCCCACCCCACAATTGTCCCCGCCATCTTAAGTACTGGCAGAAAGTCTGCCAGTACTAAAATAAAATCTATATATTTTTTTTATTATTATTTTTAAGCATATTTACATATGCTGCTGTTTACGATCCCCCCTTAGCCCCCAACCTCACTGATCCCCCCCAAACAGCTCTATAACCCTCCCACTCTAACTTAATGGGCGCCATCTTGGGTACTGGCAGCTGTCTGCCAGTACCCAGTTTAGAAGAAAAAATGGGTTTTTTTTTACATTTGTTAAACGTTTCTGTAGTGTAGCTTCCCCCCACACAAAACCAACCCCCCACCCCTCAACGATCACTTTTTGTGCTTTTGCACAAACAAGATTAGGCCACTTTTATTAAAACATTTTCCGTAGTGTAGCGGTTCCCACCTGCTCCCGCCACCCTCCGTGCGCGCCCCCGACGGTCCCGCCCCCGATCCCGCCCCCATGACGTCACGCGGCACACCGATGGCCGCCCACCCGCCTCCGAAGTCGGCTCCCACCCACCAACGAAACCGGCCATCGATGTCCGGTGCAGAGAGGGCCACAGAGTGGCTCTCTCTGCATCGGATGGCCATGTGAGGTTATTGCAGGATGCCTCCATATCGAGGCATCACTGCAATAACCGGAAAGCAGCTGGAAGCGAGCAGGATCGCTTCCAGCTCCTTTCCACACCGAGGACGTGCAGGGTACGTCCTCAGGCGTTAACTGCCTTTTTTTGAGGATGTACCCTGCACGTCCTCGGTCATTAAGGGGTTAAAGTGTTTTTTATGCTAATTAAATGTTTATTGTATAATTTCTATAAAATAAAAATGAACTGCCTTTAATAGCATGTAACGTATGAATGCTCAATATACTTTTACAAATAAAACTATAGATTAATCAAGACAGCCATAAAAAAAATCTGCACAATAATGCTTATAAATTAAAAAAATCTGAAAACTCACATAAACAGCTATTGGAAAATTATGGTTTACAATATTGATATTAAATTGTTCCTTTGCAGTATTCAAAGGGTGTTAACATGTGAATGCATTTGAAAACCTTATATGGATTTGGACTTTTATTAATCAACATCCTTGATCTATTTAAAAACGTTTTCCTTTTTTTTTCATGCTGCATTTCTTTAAAAAATACCCAGAACATATTATTACTGAAATGTTTTCACAAACTAACTTCAACTGGTAATAAACAGGAGATTTTTTCCTTAATTTAATAAAGAAAGTATATTGAAACATATTAAGGCCTAGATTTAGAGTTTGGCGGTAGCCGTGAAAACCAGCGTTAGAGGCTCCTAACGCTGGTTTTAGGCTACCGCCGGTATTTGGAGTCAGTCAAAAAAGGGTCTAACGCTCACTTTTCAGCCGCGACTTTTCCATACCGCAGATCCCCTTACGTCAATTGTATCCTATCTTTTCAATGGGATCTTTCTAACTCCGGTATTTAGAGTCGTGGCTGAAGTGGGCGTTAGAAATCTAACGACTAAACTCCAGCCGCAGAAAAAAGTCAGGAGTTAAGAGCTTTTTGGGCTAACGCCGGTTCATAAAGCTCTTAACTACTGTACTCTAAAGTACACTAACACCCATAAACTACCTATGTACCCCTAAACCGAGGTCCCCCCACATCGCCGCCACTCGATTAAATTTTTTTAACCCCTAATCTGCCGACCGCCACCTACGTTATACTTATGTACCCCTAATCTGCTGCCCCTAACACCGCCGACCCCTGTATTATATTTATTAACCCCTAACCTGCCCCCCACAACGTCGCCGCCAGCTACCTAAATAATTAACCCCTAATCTGCCGACCGCAAAGCGCCGCCACCTACATTATAGCTATGTTCCCCTAATCTGCTGCCCCTAACACCGCCGACCCCTAAATTATATTTATTAACCCCTAATCTGCCGCCCTCAATGTCGCCTCCACCTGCCTACACTTATTAACCCCTAATCTGCCGAGCGGACCGCACCGCTATTATTATAAAGTTATTAACCCCTAATCCGCCTCACTAACCCTATAATAAATAGTATTAACCCCTAATCTGCCCTCCCTAACATCGCCGACACCTAACTTAAATTATTAACCCCTAATCTGCCGACCGGAGCTCACCGCTATTCTAATAAATGTATTAACCCCTAAAGCTAAGTCTAACCCTAACACTAACACCCCCCTAAATTAAATATAATTTAAATCTAACGAAATTAATTAACTCTTCTTAAATAAATTATTCATATTTAAAGCTAAATACTTACCTGTAAAAAAAAACCTAATATAGCTACAATATAAATTATAATTATATTATAGCTATTTTAGGATTTATATTTATTTTACAGGTAACTTTGTATTTATTTTAACCAGGTACAATAGCTATTAAATAGTTAAGAACTATTTAATAGTTACCTAGTTAAAATAATTACAAATTTACCTGTAAAATAAATCCTAACCTAAGTTACAATTAAACCTAACACTACACTAGCAATAAATAAATGAAATAAAATACCTACAATTACCTACAATTAAACCTAACACTACACTATCAATAAATACATTAAATACAATTCCTACAAATAACTACAATGAAATAAACTAACTAAAGTACAAAAAATAAAAAAGAACTAAGTTACAAAAAATAAAAAAATATTTACAAACATAAGAAAAATATTTACAAACATAAGAAAAATATTACAACAATTTTAAACTAATTACACCTACTCTAAGCCCCCTAATAAAATAACAAAGCCCCCCAAAATAACAAAATGCCCTACCCTATTCTAAATTACTAAAGTTCAAAGCTCTTTTACCTTACCAGCCCTGAACAGGGCCCTTTGCGGGGCATGCCCCAAGAAGTTCAGCTCTTTTGCCTGTAAAAAAAAACATACAATACCCCCCCCCAACATTACAACCCACCACCCACATACCCCTAATCTAACCCAAACCCCCCTTAAATAAACCTTACACTAAGCCCCTGAAGATCTTCCTACCTTATCTTCACCATACCAGGTTCACCGATCCGTCCTGAAGAGCTCCTCCGATGTCCTGATCCAAGCCCAAGCGGGGGGCTGAAGAGGTCCATGATCCGGCTGAAGTCTTCATCCAAGCGGGAGCTGAAGAGGTCCATGATCCGGATGAAGTCTTCATCCAAGCGGGAGCTGAAGAGGTCCATGATCCGGATGAAGTCTTCTATCAACGGCATCGTCAATCTTCTTTCTTCGGGAGACATCATCTTCCATCCGACGCGGAACATCCTCTTCTCCCGACGCCTACTAGCCGAATGACGGTTCCTTTAAGGGACGTTATCCAAGATGGCGTCCCTCGAATTCCGATTGGCTGATAGGATTCTATCAGCCAATCGGAATTAAGGTAGGAATATTCTGATTGGCTGATGGAATCAGCCAATCAGAATCAAGTTCAATCCGATTGGCTGATCCGATCAGCCAATCAGATTGAGCTCGCATTTAGCTTTAAATAGGAATAATTTATTTAATAAGAGTTAATTAATTTCGTTAGATTTAAATTATATTTAATTTAGGGGGGTGTTAGTGTTAGGGTTAGACTTAGCTTTAGGGGTTAATACATTTATTAGAATAGCGGTGAGCTCTGGTCGGCAGATTAGGGGTTAATGTTTGAAGTTAGGTGTTGGCGATGTTAGGGAGGGCAGATTAGGGGTTAATACTATTTATTATAGGGTTAGTGAGGCGGATTAGGGGTTAATAACTTTATTATAGTAGCGGTGCGGTCCGCTCGGCAGATTAGGGGTTAATAAGTGTAGGCAGGTGGAGGCGACGTTGTGGGGGGCAGATTAGGGGTTAATAAATATAATATAGGGGTCGGCGGTGTTAGGGGCAGCAGATTAGGGGTACATAAGGATAATGTAAGTAGCGGCGGTTTACGGAGCGGCAGATTAGGGGTTAAAAATAATATGCAGGGGTCAGCGATAGCGGGGGTTGCAGAATAGGGGTTAATAAGTGTAAGGTTAGGGGTGTTGAGACTCGGGGTACATGTTAGGGTGTTAGGTGCAGACGTAGGAAGTGTTTCCCCATAGCAAAAAATGGGGCTGCGTTAGGAGCTGAACGTGGCTTTTTTGCAGGTGTTAGGTTTTTTTTTTCAGCTCAAACAGCCCCATTGTTTTCTATGGGGGAATCGTGCACGAGCACGTTTTTGAGGCTGGCCGCGTCCGTAAGCAACTCTGGAATCGAGAGTTGCAGTTGCGTTAAAAATGCTCTACGCTCCTTTTTTGGAGCCTAACGCAGCCATTCTGTGGACTCTCAATACCAGAGTTATTTTAAAGGTGCGGCCAGAAAAAAGCCGGCGTTAGCTACGCGGGTCGTTACCGACAAAACTCTAAATCTAGCCGTAAGTTCTTTACATCAAAACTCAACCAGTCATAATATTAACTTTTGTGTTGAACACTTACAGGTATCTTGTCTTTACCTAAAGATTTATATAAATCAAATTAAACACACCATGATAAAAAAAACCATTTTGATTTATTGTAGATCCTGAAAGTAAAACAAAATATTTCAAAACATTATTTAAACTGGAAAACTGGTTAAATGATTTCTACAGATTAGATTTTTGAAAACTTAAAAATAATTTCAATGTACAGAAACTGTAGAAATGTATTATAAGATACATTTCTAACCTGCATTTATTGTAATCATTTTAAAATGTAAGTTATATAAGACGCCTTTTCTTGTTATTCTAGTTCAATCTCCATGTGACATGGTAGCCAGACAGATACCTGATCCAGTTGCAATGTAAGTTACTTTTCTTAAGTCTTTTCTTTTTAAGAAAATGTATATTAAATAAAAACATAGAAACATAGATATTGACGGCCCAGCAAGTCTGCCCGATATTTCCTAAAAGTATAAACTTATCTATATTTTAGGATAGGGTTATGCTTGTCCCAGGCATTCTTAAAGTCCCCCACAGTGTTTGTCATTACAACCTCTTGTGGGAGTTTATTCTATGAATCAAATACCCTCTCTGTAAAGAAGCTTCCGCAAATGACTCCTAAATATACTACCCTTCAGCTTTACATCATGACCCCTTGTTCTTGAATTTTCCTTTTTATGTATAATACTCACAGCCTCGGTTTTACTAACCCCTTTAATAAACTTTAAAGTTGCTATTATATAACGTCTTTCTATTCTCTCCTCTAAGTTATACATATTAGGTCATTGAGCCTCTCCTGGTAGATTTTATTTTTTAGACCATGTACCATTTTGGTAGCCATCCTTTGCACAGATTCAAGTTTGTTTTTATCCTTCTGAAGATATGGCCTCCAGAACTGCACACAATAGTCACGATGAGGCCTAACTTTAATCTGTAAATTGCCATAGGAACCTTAATATTTCTTCTGCAAATACCTTTACCAATACATCCAAACATCCTGCTGGCCTTACTCGCTGCAGAACTACATTGTTTACTAAATTTTAAATAATCTGAAATAGTCATTCCCAACTACCGTTCCTCATTTGTAACAGTCAGTAAAGTGTCATTGAGTCTTTAACATTTTGATTTTTCCTCTCTAAATGCATAATTTTACACTTTGTTCTTTTTCTTCCCTAAATGCATAATACTTTGCTCGTCAGAAACATAAGTTAAGAAGCAGCGGTCATAAGACAATGTTAAATGCCAACAGCGTATGCTGTCTGCATTTAGCGATGCCGGGCGGACATGATTCGCTACAGCGAATCCTGTCCGCCCAGCATTTGAGAAATCTGCCACTTTGTTTTTTGTCCTTAAAGGGACAGTCTACACCCTATCATAATTTTTACCCACCTGCTCAAACACATTAAACAAGTGTCCTGAACCTGGTCAATGGTACACCAGCTAGAAAGCAAGAACTGTAATTGTAAAAACGTTTATTTTTAAATCAGTTTAAAATGGCCACCAAGCTCCACCCACCTCTTTCCCTATCCTTTCTTATGTGTATTAACCTCTAATCACCATCGACTCCTAAATAATTTCTCATACACGCACATATTAAATTGCATATGAGCAGTTAAAGGGACATAATACTCATATGCTAAATTACTTGAAACTGATGCAGTATAACTGTAAAAAGCTGACAAGAAAATATCACCTGAGCATCTCTATGTAAAAAAGGAAGATATTTTACCTCACAATCTCCTCAGCTCAGCAGAGTAAGTTCTGTGTAAAAAGTTATACTCAGCTGCTCCCAGCTGCAGGTAAAAAATAAATAAAAAATGAAGAAATGAACAGCAGCCAATCAGCATCAGCAGTGCTGAGGTCATGAACTCTTTTACTGTGATCTCATGAGATTTCATTGTAAACGGAATAGGGAAATAATATGAGAGTGCACGATGTGCATCCTTTCAGCTGTCCCAGGACGGACACACTAATATGCTGCTTAGAAATCCTTTACAATGGGATGTGGCTACTGAGGAACTTTTGAGGTAAAATATCTTTCTTTTTTACATAGAGATGTTCAGGAGATATTTTCTAGTCAGCTTTTTACAGCTATGCTGCATCACTTTCAAGTGTTTAAACATTTGGGTATCATGGCCCTTTAAGCCATTCCAGTGTTGCAGCCTAATCAGTCCCTACTAATGCTTTAGGTTGTAACTATCGTTCTGGGTGATGATCATGAGCACTGCTTTGCATAGCCCTTAATTTGCATTGCGGTATGTTATTGAAATTCATTTAAAAATAATTTTTAAGTATTATTTATTTTGTATACTTTATTTATATAATACTATATTTAAAATAATTTAATTAGTACTTCCTCATATTGTGCTTCACGCAGCATTTTTATTCTGCCTTTCTGCGTGGCTGCATTATCATCATCTCCTCCATATTACGTTTAGCAGGGCATATTTGATTCCTATTTGCTATATTGGTCTCTGCTCCTCATGCCCGTTACATATTCTTGTTAAAATTCTGTAAAATTTCTATTCTATCTGCTCACATTGATCGTCATTTGCTAATTATAAAATTATCATACAATATTACATGAAGTTTATAATACTAACGCTCAACACAATCAGACTAATTAATAAGACTTAATAATTTTCAACTGCTTTAATAACTCATGTTTTAAGACTACTGAGATTCAAGTAGGTGTGTGAAAGCAATAATAATAATTATTATTATTATTATTTTTTTTTTCTTAACAGTGTTACACTAGACAACAGTTTAAAATTATGTAAAGTAAAAACTTTGTACTAGCTATTGGTCTCCCCTTGTGTAGCTTGCAGATCCTTGATGGGTGTTTTTTTTTTTTTTTTTGCTGATTCATATCAGACAAAACATTTATTAAAGATATTCATATTCAAAATCTGGCAAACATTAGTAAATAGCTCTAAAAGAGTCTAAAAGAAGTCTGTTTTTACATTCAAAGAAATTATGGGTAATTTAAATTTGCATATTTAAATGTTTGCATCTATTCACTCTAAAAAGTCTCCTCAAGTACAATAAAGAGTGAATAGATATATAATTATATTAACCTTTTAACGCCGTTATGCCGTTCTATTCCGTCATATTTACACTGGGCTTTAAAGCCGTTATGACGGAATAGAACGTCATAACAAATGGCTGTCCTGAAGCCTTCTGTGCTTCAAGGACTTGATCGCGGTCTGGAGGGCGTTCCTAGGGTTGTAGGGATGCCCCCCAGATGCGATCCAATAATTGAAATCTCGCGATCGTATGCACGATCGCGTAGTTTCAATTTGTCTACATCGGAACAGGTGTTCCGATGTAGACACTTTAACCCTGTCATGAAAGGGTTAAGTCATATAAACTTTTTATTCAACCTGCTCACAATGATCATTACTTGCTAATTATAAACTATGTCTTGAATGTAAAAAAAGCCCTTCAAAATTGTCATACCATATTTTATTTACATTAAATTTGTAACAATATTTTTATATTTGTGAGTAAATCACATCGGATTGAGTAGAGGAAGAAATAAAACTTTGCACTGCTTTAATATCTCTAATGTTTGAAAACAACTGAGATAATAGTATGTGTTAAGCATTTTGTTTTTTTTCTATCACTGCTTTACTAGAGAGAAGTTTTAACCTCTTAAGGACATATGATGGCATTTTTCCATCATAAACCAATTGAGCAAACTGAAAGCTGTGTCCTTAAAGGATTAAATTATTTGAGATAAAAACTTTCTACTAGTTATTGGTCTCCTCTTGTGTAGCTTGCAGCTCCTTTATGGATTTTTTTTAAATCTATTTTGGTGATTCATATAATACAAAACATTTATTAAGGATATTCAAAATCTGCCAAACATTAGCAAATAGCTCTAAAAGGGTCTAAAAGGGGCCTGTTTTTTTCATGCAAAGTATTTATGGGTAATTTAAATTTGCATATTCAAATGTATGCATCTATTGACTCTAAAAAGTCTCCTCAAGTACAATAAAGAGTGAATAGATATATAACTATATTAACGTATAAAATATTTTTTTTGTGAAATGTTTATTCCACCTGCATTGCTCACAATGATGGTCACTTACTAATTATAAAAATATGTCTTGAAACAGTAAGCTTTTCAAAAGTTTCATGTCATACACTATTACATGAAGATTGTAATGCTGCTGACTAGCGCTGTTCAAAATTTTTGTACTTGCTAGTGAATCACGATCAGATGTAGTAGTAAGACTTAACAATTTTGCAACACTTTAAAAACTTTTGCTTTATAACAACTGAGATTTAAAATATGTGTTAACCTCTTAAGGACATATGACGGAATTTTTCCGTCATAAAACAATTGAGCAAACTGAAAGCTGTGTCCTTGAAGGGTTAAAGCATTTTTTTTTTTCTATCACTGTTACAGTAGAGAACAGTTTTTAATGATGTAAAAACTTTGTACTAGTTATTGGTCTCTCCTTGTGTAAGCTTGTAGATCCTTTCTGGATTTTTTTTTATATATTTTGGTGATTCCTATCAGACAAAACATTTATTAAGGATATTCATATTGAAAATCTGGCAAACATTAGCAACTAGCTCTAAAAGAGTCTGTTTTTACATAGAAAGAATTTATGGGTAATTTAAATTTGCATATTCAAATGCATACATCTATTCATTCTAAAAAGTCTCCTCAAGTAAAATAGTTAATAGATATATAATTATATTTACTCATACAAATATTTTCTTCAACTTGTTTATAATGATCATCACTTGCTAGTTATAAAAGTATGTTTTGAATGCAGTAAGTCCTTCAAAATTATTACGTTAAAGGGACACTGAACCCAATTTTTTTCTTTCATGATTCAGATAGAGCATGCAATTTTAATCAACTTTCTAATGTATTCATATTATCAATTTTTCTTTGTTCTGTTGCTATCTTTATTTTAAAAGGAAGAAATTAAAGCTTTGGAGCTGGCCTATTTTTTGTTCAGTACCCTGGATAGGGCTTGTTGATTGGTGCCTGCATTTAGCCAACCAATCAGCAAGCGCAACCCAAGTTCTCAACCTAAAATGGGCCGGCTCCAAAGCTTTTATTCCTGCTTTATCAAATAAAGATAGCAAGAGAACGAAGAAAAATTGATAATAGAAGTGAATTAGAAAGCTGATTAAAATTGCATGCTCTATCTGAATCATGAAAGAACAAATTTGGGTTTAGTATCCCTTTAAGTTTGTAATGCTGACTAGCACTCCAAAATATTTTTGTACTTGTCAGGGAATCACGATCAGATTGAGTAGAATAAGATTTACTCCTGCACTGCTTTAATATATCTTATGTTTTAAAACAACTGAGATAAAAGTATATGTTACAGCATTTTTTTTCTAACATTGTAATACTAGAGATCAGTTTTAAATTATGTGAGGTAAAAACGTTGTACTAGCTATTGGTCTCCTCTTGTGTAGCTTGCAGATCCTTTATGGATTTTTTTTTTTTAAATCTATTTTGATGATTCATATCATACAAAACATTTATTAAGGATATTCATATTCAAAATCTGGCAAACATTAGCAAAATAGCTCTAAAAGGGTCTAAAAAGAGACTGTTTTTACATGCAAAGTATTTATGGGTAATAGATACATAACTATATTTACTCATATAAGCTTAGTATTCATCAACCTGTTCACAATGATCACCACTCGCTAATTATAAAAGTATGTCTTGGATGCAGTAAGCCCTTCAAAATTATTACATAAAGTTTGTAATACTTACTAGCGCTCCACAATATTTTTGTACTTGTGAGTGAATAACAATCAGATTGAGTAGAATAAGACTTACTCCTGCACTGCTTTAATATATCTTATGTTTTAAAACAACTGAGATAAAAGTATGTGATGCAACAATTTTTTTTTTCTAATGTTATATTTCAGATCAGTTTTAAATTATGCAAGGCAAAAACTTTGTACTAGCTATTGGTCTCCTCTTGTGTAGCTTGCAGATCCTTTATGGATTTATTTTTTTTTAAATCTATTTTGGTGATTCATATCATACAAAACATTTATTAATGATATTCATATTCAAAATCTGGCAAACATTAGCAAATAGCTATAAAAGAGTCTAAAAAGAGCCGTTTTTTTTCATGTAAACTATATATGGGTAATTTAAATTTGCATATTCAAATATATGAATCTATTGACTCTAAAAAGTCTCCTCAAGTACAATAAAGAGTGAATAGATATAATTATATTTATTCTATAAACTTGGTATTTATCAACTTGTTCATAATGATAATCACTTGCTAATTATAAAAGTATGATATGCATGCAATAAACCCTTCAAAATTATTATATAAAGTTTGTAAAACGTACTAGCGCTGTACAATATTTTTGTACTTACAAATTACAATCACTTTGAGTAAATTATTCCTGCACTGCTTTAATGTCTCTTATGTTTTACAACTGAGATATAAGTACGTGTTAAAGCATTATGTTTGTTTCTAATACTATTACACTAGAGAACAATTTATACTAGCTATTGGTCTCCTCTTGTGTAGCTTGCAGATCCTTTATGGATTTTTTTTTTATTATTTTAAATCTGTTTTGGTGATTCATATCATATAAAACATTTATTAAGGATATTCAAAATCTAGCAAACATTATAGCTCTAAAAGAGTCTAAAAAGAGCCTGTTTTTACATGCAAAGTATTTATGGGTAATTTAAATTTGCATATTGAAAATGTATGCATCTTTTCACTCTAGTTCAATAAAGAATGAATAGATATATAATTATATTAACTCCTACGTAGTTCTTTAAGCTCTAATGTCTTTTGTTTTAAAATAGAATGAATGATGGTTAAAGTTTAACTCAACAGTGAAAGATTGGTATGTTTGCTGAAGTGTTTATTCCTCACATCTATCTAAGGTTTCATTTTAATGAATAAAGTCTTGGATTATTGCAAACTAATTTATCTATAAATATTTAACCATATAGCTGTCAAAATATGTTGGGGTAGATTATACAAAACCTTGTTGCTGGTTTTTCCCTTTTTAGTTTGTAGATCTTTTCCAAACTGATTTTTTTTTAGTGCTTCATGTCACTCAAAACATTTATTGATCAAATATGTTATTGCTGCTAAATATTGGTCTCCCCATTTAGATTTTTTTTCAATTTGAGACAGTGCTTTATATGATCCAGAACTTTTAATAAACATTGAGTCAGCCTCCAATTTTGAAATTAATGTTGCTAATCCTTATATATCTGCTCACATTTTATTCTGCTTGAGGAGACTTTTAGAATGGATAGAGACTAGAAATCATTTGCATAAGTTTTAAATATGCAAATTAAAACTACCCAGAGATGCTTTGCATGTAACAACAGGCTCTACTAAACAGACTTTTTTTTCTGCTAAATATTGGTCTCCCCCTTTAGATTCGCTCTAAAAAAATGTTTTAGTTATATTTTAGGGATTCATATCAATCAGAACATTTATTAAGCATTATAATCAGCTCACAAATTTGAAAATATCAAATAGCTTTAAAAGTCTGTTTAGTAGGGCATATTTTTACTTGCAAAGCCTCTGTGGATAGTTTTTATTTGCATATTTATATTCAGTCTTAGTCTCCTCAAGTAAAATAAAGAGTGAATTAGATAAACTTCACATCTTTGAAATGTGAACTTATACTTTTGTATAATGCTGTAGCGTATATTGTTATATTAAATGACCATTAGTTCAGATTTCATTAAATGTATTGGACTGTATTATTATTATTTGCTCTATGTTTTACATATGTTTTATATTTCCTTGCTTTGTAAATTGTAAACATTTATTTTTCAATAAAAAAGACCATTAGTTGATTAATATATAGAATTTCAGAAGCTATCAATACTGAAAATGGATTGTTGCTAAAATAGAATTAGTTTTGAATACCTCACCTTCTTGCTATAGCATCACGCTTCATAGTACTGTACATGCTATGATATCTAAACATGATTAAAGGGACACTGAACCCAAATTTTTTCTTTCGTGATTCAGATAGATCAGGCAATTTTAAGCAACTTTCTAATTTACTCCGATCAATTTTAATTTTATCAATTTTTCTTTGTTCTCTTGCTATCTTTATTTGAAAAATAAGGCATCTAATCTTTATTCTTGGTTCAGAACTCTGGACAGCACTTTTTTATTGGTGGATGAATTTATCCACCAATCGGCAATGACAACCCAGGTTGTTCACCAAAAATGGGCCGGCATCTAAACTTACATTCTTGCATTTCTAATAAAGATACCAAGAGACTAAAGAAAATTTGATAATAGGAGAAAATTAGAAAGTTGCTTAAAATGTCATGGTCTATCTGAATCATGAAAGAAAACATTTATGTTCAGTGTCCCTTTAAGAAATCCGCAATTATCACAGTATAAGAAAAAGTAACATTGTGTGTATACGGAAATGGAAAAGGAAATAAATATATATATATATATATATATATATATATATATATATCAATCTATAAGCTATCAATCCCTGACTTAACTGGTAAAATAATTGAAACTACAGTAGTATACAAACTTGCTACTAGATATGATTTCCTCCTATTTAGCTTATAGATCCTCTCCAAAATTTTGTTTTTTATTTTGGTGTTTCATATCACCCTGAACATTTTTTGAGGATATTCAGATCCTAAAACTAAAAATGTATCAAATAGGTCTAAAAGAATCTGTTAAGTACAGCCTGTTATTATGTGCAAAGCATTTTTGGGTAGTTTCATTTGCATATTAAAATTTATGCTAATATATCTGCTATCTTTTCATTCTAACGGTCTCTTCAAGTACAAATAAAGAGTGAGCAGATATATAATTTATATCATCTTATATTTTTAATTTATGTTGGTGTGGATAATAGGTAAGGAATAACAACTTGTTGGTGAATAGTAGATTAAGGTTTATATAAGATTAAAATGAAAGATTAGCTATTGTTAAGTGTAATGATGTTATATCTAATATACAGATGGCCCTCGTTTTACAACAGTTTAATTTACACCGTTTCAGAATAACAACCTTTTTTTCCAGTCATGTGACTGCTATTGAAAAGCATTGAGAAGCAGTGCATTGATTAAAATAGCCAGTAGGTGGAGCTGTCAGTTTAACCAGACCTTAGCTATCGAGCAGATTTCAAAGGAACAAGATCTTCCTGTCTATAAATCAGTCCAGATTGGAATGCATAGAAAGAACTGTTTGCAAGTGATGTCTGTGTTGTGTGATTATTTTATTAGGTTTATAATGCTGTTTAGCAAATGTTTTTAATCATTTAACTTAGTTTAATTATATATGCTGCGTTGTGTAATTATTTTATTAGGTTTATAATGCTGTTTAGTCTTCATTTCAAAGCTTTAAAAATAATGTTTTAGGTGTTACTTATGACAATTTTGAGAGGGGCCTGGAACCTATCTCCCTCACTTCCCATTGACTTATATTATAAACTGGGTTTCAATTTACAACGGTTTCGATTTACAACCATTCCTTCTGGAACCTAACCCCGGCGTAAACTGAGGGCTTCCTGTACACCATTTCCTAGATAGTTTGCATTATAGTTATTCCAGGACCTGATTTAGAGCAAGGAAAGTGATGCTCTGCATTTAGGAGGGTTTTTGCAGCACTGGTGCCAATTGTATTTGTTTAATGTTTATTTATTTTTTGGCATGCTGCCATTTAAAAAAAAAATTGAGGCATTTTTATGCAATCATGTAATTGATTGTACTATTATTCTCCAATCAATCAGCTCGTTGCATGAATAATAACTTGTAATCAGTGTTTGACCGATGAATAACGAGTGACCACTGAGCAACATATGGATGACGCTGAGTTATCTGTAAATATTTAGTGACCGATAAAAAAATGAATGACCACATATTGACCTATGACCACTGATTAAACCAGAATGGTCATCACTGAGTAATCATTGACCACTGAGTTACTACTAAGTGAACAATTGAGTGACCTGTGACCATTGAGTGACCACTTAGTTACCAGTGATAACTGAATGACCACTGAGTGGCCAGTTACCATTGAGTGACCACAGAGTGACCAGTGACTACTCAGTGACCAGTTACCACTGAATGACCACTGAATGATCATTGAGTGACCTTTTACCACTTATTGACCACTGAGTGACCATTGACCACTGAGTGACCTTTGACCACTGATTTACCACTAAGTAATCATTGAGTGACTGGTGACCACTGAGTGACCAGTGATAACTAAATGACCACGGAGTGACTGGTAGCCATTGAGTGACCACAGAGTGACTTATTTACTCATTGACCATTTAGAAACCAATAACCAATGAGTGAACAGTGACCACTGAGTGACCTTTCACCACTAAGTTATCACTGAGTGACCAGTGACTACTGAGAGACCGGTGATAACTGAATGACCTCTGATTGACAGATAACCATTGACTACAGAGTGACTAAATTTTACTCTTACTAGATTGAGGTTTCTATAAGATTAAAGTGAAAGATTAAGCAGCTGTTGCTAAGTGTAATGATGTTATGTCTAATAACTGAATGACCTCTGATTGACAGATAACCATTGACTACAGAGTGACTGAATTTTACTCTGTCACAATAGAGTGACTAGTATTTACTTAGTGACCACTGAGTGACCGATAACCACTTAGTGATATATATATATATATATATATATATATATATATATATATATAAAATGTCCAAATAGGAATTGCACTCCTTGTCAACAGCATTGCATCTGCCAGGGTGCATATGCCAGAAAAAATACAAGTTGGGAGGGAAAATGGCTAATTGGGCCCAATTTGGACATTTCCTTTTAGGGGTGTACTCACTTTTGTTGCCAATGGTTTAGATTTAATGGCTGTGTGTTGAGTTATTTTGAGGGGACAGCAAATTTACACTGTTATACAGGCTGTACACTCACTACTTTACATTGTAGCAAAGTGGCATTTCTTCAGTGTTGTCACATGAAAAGATATAATAAAATATTTACAAAAATGTGAGGGGTGTACTCACTTTTGTGAGATACTGTATGTGTGTGTATATATATATGTGTATATATGTGTGTATATATATATATATATATATATATATCCACACACACATACAGTATCTCACAAAAGTATATACACATAAATATTTAAACAAGTGTATGTATGTATATCTATGTTAAAGCCCTTTGCCTGTTTTTTTTTCTGAGACCATATTTCTTTGAGCCCTTATAACTTTTTTGTGCAATATTTTTTGTGAATCATTTTTATGAGATGGTGTTATTATAAGTGTAACTGTACTTTGTAATGTCATTTTTATGTGTTTTGTGCAACTTTTTAGTTTCGCAAAACAGTTAACCAGACCTCTGAGGTCGCGGTAATCATAGTGTAAATCGTGAATGCCCTCAAGTGTTATCATTTACTTTAAAATTGTAATACAAGCGCAATTTAAGTTGCTTGCAAACGAGTGCGAAAACACAATATCGCTTGCGCAAAAACAATAGTGCTCCAACCATAATCTGGTCTTATATGAAGGGAAGGTGCAGATATGTGTGTGCCTGCTAGGGATGGGCGAATGTTTCGCAACATTCGAAAAACGGCACGAATTTTAACACATTCGTTCGTTCGAATCGAATTTCGAATGTTTACATAACATTCTAACATTCGATTTTCGAATATTCGGTTTCGAATTTTACGATTACATTCGAAAATATTCGAATTTGAAAAATTCGAATTTAGATTGTAATAGTATTTCTAATGCTTTTTCTTTAAATGTAATATTCGAATTATGCAATATTCGAATTCGAAAAATTCGAATTTAGATTGTAATAGTATTTCTAATGCTTTTTCTTTAAATGTAATATTCGAATTATGCAATATTCGAATTCGAAAAATTCGAATTTAGATTGTAATAGTATTTCTAATGCTTTTTCTTTAAATGTAATATTCGAATTATGCAATACGTGTATTCGAATTCGAAAAATTCGAATTTAGATTGTAATAGTATTTCTAATGCTTTTTCTTTAAATGTAATATTCGAATTATGCAATACGTGTATTCGAATTCGAAAAATTCGAATTTAGATTGTAATAGTATTTCTAATGCTTTTTCTTTAAATGTAATATTCGAATTATGCAATATTCGAATTCGAAAAATTTGAATTTAGATTGTAATAGTATTTCTAATGCTTTTTCTTTAAATGTAATATTCGAATTATGCAATATTCGAATTCGAAAAATTCGAATTTAGATTGTAATAGTATTTCTAATGCTTTTTCTTTAAATGTAATATTCGAATTATGCAATACGTGTATTCGAATTCGAAAAATTCGAATTTAGATTGTAATAGTATTTCTAATGCTTTTTCTTTAAATGTAATATTCGAATTATGCAATATTCGAATTCGAAAAATTCGAATTTAGATTGTAATAGTATTTCTAATGCTTTTTCTTTAAATGTAATATTCGAATTATGCAATATTCGAATTCGAAAAATTCGAATTTAGATTGTAATAGTATTTCTAATGCTTTTTCTTTAAATGTAATATTCGAATTATGCAATACGTGTATTCGAATTTGAAAAATTCGAATTTAGGTTGTAATAGTATTTCTAATGCTTTTTCTTTAAATGTAATATTCGAATTATGCAATATTCGAATTCGAAAAATTCGAATTTAGATTGTAATAGTATTTCTAATGCTTTTTCTTTAAATGTAATATTCGAATTATGCAATACGTGTATTCGAATTCGAAAAATTCGAATTTAGATTGTAATAGTATTTCTAATGCTTTTTCTTTAAATGTAATATTCGAATTATGCAATATTCGAATTCGAAAAATTCGAATTTAGATTGTAATAGTATTTCTAATGCTTTTTCTTTAAATGTAATATTCGAATTATGCAATATTCGAATTCGAAAAATTCGAATTTAGATTGTAATAGTATTTCTAATGCTTTTTCTTTAAATGTAATATTCGAATTATGCAATACGTGTATTCGAATTTGAAAAATTCGAATTTAGGTTGTAATAGTATTTCTAATGCTTTTTCTTTAAATGTAATATTCGAATTATGCAATATTCGAATTCGAAAAATTCGAATTTAGATTGTAATAGTATTTCTAATGCTTTTTCTTTAAATGTAATATTCGAATTATGCAATACGTGTATTCGAATTCGAAAAAATTCGAATTTAGATTGTAATAGTATTTCTAATGCTTTTTCTTTAAATGTAATATTCGAATTATGCAATACGTGTATTCGAATTCGAAAAATTCGAATTTAGGTTGTAATAGTATTTCTAATGCTTTTTCTTTAAATGTAATATTCGAATTATGCAATATTCGAATTCGAAAAATTCGAATTTAGATTGTAATAGTATTTCTAATGCTTTTTCTTTAAATATAATATTCGAATTATGCAATACGTGTATTCGAATTCGAAAAATTCGAATTTAGATTGTAATAGTATTTCTAATGCTTTTAAATGTAATATTCGAATTATGCAATATTCGAATTCGAAAAATTCGAATTTATATTCGAATTCGAAAAATTCGAATTTATATTCGAATTCGAAAAATTCGAATTTATATTCGAATTCGAAAAATTCGAATTTATATTCGAATTCGAAAAATTCGAATTTATATTCGAATTCGAAAAATTCGAATTTCGAATGTAGACATTCGATATAATTATAAACATTCGAATTCGAAAGTGACATTCGAAAACTGTAAATAACATTCGATTTTCGAATTTTTAAGAATATTCGTTCTTATCGACATTCGAATTTAGAATTCGAATTTCGGTAATAACATTCGTTCTACATTCGAAATTCGAAAATTTGCACATTCGCCCATCCCTAGTGCCTGCACAGACCATGAGATCAGGACAACAGTGATTTATAACATTCATAAGTAATGAGGAGCTAAACATTATTAGACTTTATTAATAATAACATAAATCAATAACTGAGTAAGATACATTTTTTTACCATGAGAATATAAAGATTATTTATATTTTAATTATCACTTGCAGTAGGTAAAAAAATCACAATTAAAAAGTAAACAGAAAGACACAAAAACTATCACTATTTGCAGGAAATGATGCCGGTCCGCCTGCAATAAATGTCCCCTGCATTTCTGGCTGAGAAAAAAAACACTGCATAAGTGCAATTTGAAATAGCTAACTGAAAAATATTAAACGTGCACTACTAAACTGTCATTCAAGAAAAAAGCTAACTGGACAAGAAGAAAGCTGTGGGCGGAGCTTGGTGACCATTTTCAGTTACAAACAAACGATTATTATTTAAAAGTTTCATATACTTCTTACAAGCTTATAGTAGTGGCACCCTTTGCAAGATGCTTGTCTGGTATGCAACAATAAGTTATAAAGAATAAATATTTGGTCTAGACTGTCCCTTTAATTGTTTGTCTTTATGTAAGTCATAGTTCTTTCTTTTAAGAGACTTTTCATTAATTTTCCTACTACTAAAGTTAAACTAACTGGCCTGTAGTTACCAGGGGGTCGATCCGATAAAAATCGTCGCCCGCAAAAGTCGGCGACGCCAATATTTGCGCGGGTTTGGTACCCTATATACGGCGTAACCTAGAAGTTACGCGCGTATATTTCTGCCGTCGCCCGTAGTTTTTTGGGCCATAGGCAGGTATACCAAACCCGAGCAGTTTGGTATCCAATATACAGCGTAAGGACTTACGTGGCGAAAATGGAGAAATCTTACTCCATTTTCACCTCGCCACAAAAAGCAGCCGTAAGAAGCCTTATGCTGACTATTGGAGCCCCGTAACTCCCTAAACTGGCTGCTAAATAAACCTAACACCTAACGCATGCGCAATCTCTATCTCCCTGTCAACCGCGATCTGCTAAATAAAACCTAACACCTAACGCATGCGCAATGTCTATCTCCCTGTCAACCGCGATCCCCCGCCGCAATCCCTAATAAAGTATTTAACCCCTAAACCGCCGCCATCTACATAAACTAACCCCCTACTGTGAGCCCCTAAAACCGCCACCATCTAACTGATCTATCCCCTAATGTGAACCCCTTACACCGCCGCCATCTATATTAAAATTATTAACCCCTAATTTAATCTACCTACCCCGCCGCCAGCTATATTATCTATATTAACCCTAAGTATATTATAGTTAATATAGTTATTACATTATATATATTAACTATATTAACCCTAATTATATTAGGGTTAATATAGTTAATATAGTTACTATAGTATTTATATATAGTATTTATATAAACTATATTAACTAACCCTAACACCCCTAACTAAATTCTTATTAAATAAATCTAATTCATATTATAAACTAAAATATTCCTATTTAAATCTAAATACTTACCTATAAAATAAACTCTAAGATAGCTACACTATAATTAATAATTACATTATAGCTATGTTAGGGTTTATATTTATTTTACAGGTAAATTGTTAATTATTTTAACTAGGTATAATAGCTATTAAATAGTTATTAACTATTTAATAGCTACCTAGTTAAAATAATTACCCAATTACCTGTAAAATAAATCCTAACCTAAGTTACAAATACACCTACACTATCAATAAATTAAATAAACTACAAATATCTATCTAAAAATACAATTAAATAAACTAAACTAAATTACAAAAAAAAACCCCACTAAATTACAAAAAATAAAAAAAGATTACAAGATTTTTAAGCTAATTACACCTATTCTAAGCCCCCTAATAAAATAATAAAGCCCCCCAAAATAAAAAAATTCCCTACCCTATTCTAAATTAAAAAAAGTTCAAAGCTCTTTTACCTTACCAGCCCTTAAAAGGGCCTTTTGTGGGGGCATGCCCCAAAGAAAACTGCTCTTTTGCCTGAAAAAAAAAACACAATACCACCCCCCAACATTACAACCCACCACCCACATACCCCTAATCTAACCCAAACCCCCCTTAAATAAACCTAACACTACCCCCCTGAAGATCTCCCTACCTTGTATTCACCCAGCCGGGCCGAACTCCTCATCCGATCCGGGCGATGTCTTCCAGCAAGCGGCAGTGAAGTCTTCTTCCATCCGGGCGATGTCTTGAAGCAAGCGGCAGAGAGTCTTCTTCCATCGGCGATGTCTTCAAGCAAATCGGCATCTTCAATCTTCTTTCTTCGCTCCTCCGCCGCGGAGCATCCATCCGGCACGACGACTTCCCGACGAATGAGGTTCCTTTAAATGACGTCATCCAAGATGGCGTCCGTTGAATTCCGATTGGCTGATAGGATTCTATCAGCCAATCGGAATTAAGGTAGAAAAATCTGATTGGCTGATTGAATCGATTGATCGCCATTCCGCACTTTAAGTGTTAGTTTTTTTTCTCACAGGCTCTCCCCATTGATGGCTATGGGGAAAGCGTGCACGAGCGTGTATTTTCAGCCCTTGGATTTTGTGCGGTATGGAGCTGATCGCCACCATATCGCACACACAAGGTGGCTTTTTAGAAACTTGTAATGGCAGCGCTATGGAGGGTGAAATAGAGCAACTTTTGTTGCGTTTGATTTGCACCCTATATAGCGCAAAACTTGTAATCTAGGCGTAATTTAATTACTAAGCCCCCTAACCTAACACCCCCTAAATTAACCCCAAATTACATAAAATACTAAATTACAATTGAAATAAAAAATTCTAACAGTACTTTTAAAAAAAAACTAAGATTAAATTAAATTACAGGTAGCCCTCAGTTTACGCCGGGGTTAGGTTCCAGAAGGAATGGTTGTAAATCGAAACCGTTGTAAATTGAAACCCAGTTTATAATGTAAGTCAATGGGAAGTGAGGGAGATAGGTTCCAGGCCCCTCTCAAAATTGTCATAAGTAACACCTAATACATTATTTTTAAAGCTTTGAAATGAATACTTTAAATGCTAAACAACATTATAAACCTAATAAAATAATCACACAGCACAGAATATATAAATAAACTAAGTTAAATGAACAAAAACATTTGCTAAACAGCATTATAACCTAATAAAATAATCACACAACACAGACTTCACTTGCATTTTTCTGCAAACAGTTCTTTCTATGCATTCCAATCTGGACTGATTTATAGACAGGAAGATCTTGTTCCTTTGAAATCTGCTTGATAGTTCAGGTCTGGTTAAACTGATTAATTTCAGCCTGCTTGGCTTTGCTGCAACACAAGCGGACAGCTCCACCTACTGGCTATTTTAATAAATGCACTGCTTCTCAATGCTTTTCAATAGCAGTCACATGACTGGAAAAAAAGGTTGTTATTCTGAAACGCTGTAAATTGAACCGTTGTAAAATGAGGGCCACCTGTAATCTAAAATTACAAAAAATAATAAAGTCTTACATTACAGAAAATAATAAACCAAATTATCAAAAATAAAAAATTAAACCTAATCCCTATGAAAATAAAAAAGCCCCTCTAAAATAAAAACACCCCCTAAACAAATACTAAACTACCAATAGCCCTTAAAAGGGCTTTTTGTAGGGAATTGACCTAAGTTAAACAGCTCTTTTACCTGTAAAAAAAAAAAAAAAATCCCCTAACAGTAAAAAAAAAAACTCAAAATAAAAAATACTAACACTAAAAAACCTAAGCTACCCATTGCCCCTAAAATGGCATTTGTATGGGCATTGTCCTTAAAAGGGCATTCAGCTCTTTTACCGCCCAATAAAATCCCTAATCTATAAAATATCAAAAATTTAAAAATTAAAAAAAGCCTAAATCTAAGCCCCAGATAGGTACTGACGGTTTCTAAAGTCCGGCGGGGAAGTCTTCTTCCAAGCTGCGACATCTTCTTACATCGCAGCGACCTCTTCTATTGCCTGATTTGAACAGCCAATAGGATTTCAGTAGCTATCATCCTATTGGCTGATTTGAATTTAAAGATTCAAATCAGCCAATAGGAATGCAAGGTATGCTATATTTAAACGCGTAACTTAAATTCAATATTCAGTTTACGACTGTGATTGTACGAAGAGGATCCTCCACACTCCATGGCTCCTCGGTCGCCGGTGTTCAGTTCTGCGGTCGTCGGTCTTCAGTTCCTCTGTAACCGGTCTTCAATTCTGCGGTCCTGGATGAAGATAGAAGAGGTTGTCGCGATGGAAGAAGATGTCGCCTCTTGGAAGAAGACTTCACCGCCGAACTTCAGGAACCATGAGTACCTATGTGGGGGTTAGACTTAAGCTTTTTTAAAATTTATTTTTATGTTTTTATTTGCGTTATTGGTAGTTTAGTTTAGATTAGGGGGTGTTTTTATTTTGGGGGGGCTTTTTTATTTTCATAGGGATTAGGTTTAATTTATTTATTTTTGATAATTTGGTTTATTATTTTCTGTAATGTTAGACTTTTTTGTAATTTTAGATTAATTTAAACTTTGTTTTTTTATTTTAAAAGTAATGTTAGGTTTTTTATTTTAATTGTAATTTAGTATTTTTTAATTTTAGGTAATTGTGGTTAATGTAGGGGGTGTTAGGTTAGGGGGTTTAGTAATTTTCTATTATTATATTATATATTATAAACAGTTCCCATAGACCACAATGTAAAGGCACTTTTCAGTGTCATTTTTTTCAACACTCCCACCAATTTTAAAGCCCCAAAGCTGTCTAGTGCAGCTATTTTTATAAAAAAATGCTACGTTTTTTTTAAATAAAAAACTATAATGCCCTCTATTTTGAGGGTATTTGGGCACTTTTAGAAAATTAACCAGAGATCTAATCTCTGGTTAATTTTCAGAGCGCAAATTGCTACCGCGAGCTTGCAGTAGCAATAACCAGCCACTTGTAATGGCACTCCACTTGTAATCTAGTCCTAAATATTTTAAATATTTTCATATTTGTGGAGATCATTGAAAATGACAACACAGTTCATTTTTCTTCTTTAGAGTCATGTGCCCAGCAGGATGTCTGAAAAACAAAGGACAAGTTTGGGGAACTAATATCTACACTGACGTAAGAGACAATCCCAATTCAGTTAACCGCATTAGATTTAGATCATTGCGAGTCATGATTTGAGTATAAACAAAAGAAGACATGCTCTCACTTTATGAGTATTATTTTTCCATAGGACTCATCAATTTGCCGAGCTGGAATCCATTTAGGAGTAATCACAGATGAAGGAGGAGCTATGATAATCGAGAAAAAGCCAGGTCAAGACAGCTATGAGGAATCTATAAGAAATGGAGTGAAAACAACTAGGTATGGACGTTGGACTGCTTCATTTGTACTCCGTACATTAGATTCATCACCAAGCAAGAAACCAGAATCTTCTGAAGAAGTTCCTGATATCCCAACTACATCTACTCAACAACCACCCTCACGTCTGCCATCAGGTATTTTTCATTGAATCTGTGGTGTCGATTGAAAAGCATTACCCATTTATCACCTATAAATGCTATCTTGCATATCATACCTATGTTTATAGCACTGAGGAATCTTTTGGTGCTCTACAAATAACTGATAATAATATGTATTTATTTTATAATCTTTCAAGGGTTAGAATTGTAAGAATTCAAAATGTACAATTAAAAAAAATACTTTTTATTCTGTTATCAAATTTAATCTTTTGCCATCCTTTGTTGAAAAGCAGATCGGCTCAGGAGCCTGCATATTTTTTGGGCACTGTGTTGCAGTGTTATACGTTCTTACAAAACTGCTGACATATGTCCAGAAATGTGCACACTGCTTACCTAGGGATTCTCTTCAACAACGAGAATCTGCAGGGGGCGGAATTGCACAAGCAGTTCTGGTGAACTGCTTGTGCAATGATAAATGCCGACAGCGTATGCTTATCATGTCGGACAGACATTGGTAAATCTACCCCCCGTATCTTCAAAAATGCAAACATGAGAGATAGTAAATGCAGTATTGTTTATGCTAAATAAAACATAAGAGCAACTATTGTGTCTATTAACATTGAAGATAAGCTAAAATTGATTTTCAGGAGGTTAAGGCTATTTAGTTTTTGTTTTTAGTTGTTTTTTTGATGGATTGAAATACCTGTATTAAATTGTCTACATATGCAAGGTATAGGATATTTATTATTGCACTGTTCCTGTGCAGTCTTAAAGGGGCACACTAAAGTCAAAAATAAACTTTCATGATTCAGATGGAGCATGTAGTTTTAGAGGCTTTCCAATTGTCTTCTATTATCAAACTTCAAACTCTATTTACACTTCTTCACTGGGTAAACTCATCAAACAGCTATGGCTTCAACGATCACCTCTATGCTGATGATACCCAGATCTACCTTTCCACCCCTGCACTTTCTCCTTCTGTCAATTCTCACATCAGCGACTGCTTATCTGGCATTTCCTCCTGGATGGCCTCTTACCACCTAAAAATAAACATGTCCAAGACCAAACTACTTCTAATCCCCCCCCCCCTCTAACTCTTCTCCAGTTTCTAATTTTTCCATCACTGTTGGTGGCACCACTATCTCCCCATCACCCCAAGTCTGCTGCCTCAGAGTCACACTTGACTCAAATCTGTCCTTCATTCCCCATATCCAATTGCTCTCTTCATCCTGCCGCAACCACCTATGGAATATCTCAAAAATTTGTCTGTTTTTGAGTGCTGAAACTACTAAACAGCTTATCTGCTCCCTGATAATTTCCTGACTTGACTACTGTAATAACTTACTATCTGGCCTCCCACTCTCCCGCCTCTCTCCCCTTCAATCCGTCCTAAATACATAAGGTTAATCCACCTCTCTCGATGCTCAGTTTCTGCTGCACCTCTCTGTGAGTTCCTTCACTGACTCCCCATTCACGGCAGAATTAAATTCAAAATTCTCACCCTGACCTACAAAGCCCTCACCAATGCTGCCCCACCCTACCTGTCCTCACTCATCAACATATATACTCCAGCCCGCCCCCTAAGATCCAACAATGACCTGCTTCTTGCGTACTCTACCATCACCTCCTCTCATGCTAGACTACAGGACTTCTCTTGTGCGGCACCAACCCTCTGGAACGCACTTCCTCGAGCTGTCAGACTTGCCCCTAACCTCTCCTCCTTTAAACGTTCCCTAAAGACCTTTTTGTTCAGGGAAGCTTATCACCCACCTCATTAACAAATTAACTTCAATTACCTAACAGTTGCCCTCATCTATCTCATCACTAATATCATTCTCACCTTTGCAGTGCCCACCTCCTGTTTCCCATCCTCCTACCCATCTAGATTGTAAGTTCCCACGGGAATAGGGCCCTTTATTCCCCCTGTATTTGTCTGTAAAATGTTGTCTATTATTGTATTGTTTCTCCATTGTACTTTTATCCTTGTACCCATGGGCAGCGCTGCAGAATCTGCTGGCGCTTTATAAATAATGAATAATAATAATAAAACTGTGCCAAGTGTCTAAAATGTGGGTACACTTTAACCATGAGTATAATCTTGAAAATGTTATAAAGGTATTAATACACCTACACAAAATAGTACATTGACACACTCTCTCCCTCTCTAATCACACATGCTTTACTCTCGCTATTACACACAATCTCTCTCTATCTCTCTCTCACACACAAACAGACACTGTCTCTCACACACATCCCCCCTCACTCTCCCACTCTTCCCTCTCTTACACTCCACTCCTTTCACACATACTTTCTTTCTCCCTCTCTCGCACACACTCCTCTCCTTTTTTACTCCTCTCTCTTACACACCCGATCTTACACACATTCTCTGTCACACACACACACTCTCCACACTCTTTATCACACTCCTCCCCATCTCTCTCACACTCTTCTCTTTCTTACACTCTCCCCCATCTTTCTCCAACTCCCCTTCACTAAGGCACTCCCTCTCTTTATCTCTCTCCCCCTCACTCAAACTCTCTTCCACTCAAACAAATCATCTCTCTCTCTCGTATACAGTCCCTCACACTCTCTCTTTCTTACAACTCTCTCACCTCTCACACACACACACACCTCTCTTTCTCACACACACTCCCACTGACTCAGCCACAGACACACACACTCACTTGCTTTGTCTTTCTCACACACACATGCTATCTCATGCACTCTGTCCACAAACTAACAAAGTCTCACACACAAATTATAATATAGTATAAATGTTTATAATACAGTGCAATAATTGCTGTATACAAACTGTTGGGCTGCATGCATAGAGAGATTTCTTTCACTTTGAAAAGTATTAATTTTTACTAATATTTTTTTACTAAAGATACTTGCCTATATTAACTATTGATAACAAGCTTTCCTTTATTACTAAATAGAGTTTATTTAATATTTGAAATTCCCCTAATGTTTAGCAAGCTAATCACATATAACAGAAAAATGTCTCACAGAAACTTATTTCCCTTTTACTGCATGTAGATTTTCTGTTTCATTTACTAAAATATTTCAAAGAATTCTAAACAATAAATCTAGAGAATTTGCTTATGATTTAGTCAATCAACCAATAATGTAACAGAACCTGAGAATTTTGTTTCAATAAGGATTTCTAAGTATTAGCAGATAACTTTAAAGGACATTATAGACAAAAATGAAAATACAATAATTTGATAGAGAAATATGTATAGCGAAAATTTGCCATTGACACTTAATAAAAAATGTGCTGCTGAATTAGTTAAAAATGAGCATAAAGTTTCCTGATTTTAGCAGCCTTGATAAGCTTTGAATACAGCCATAATACACCCCCCACACACACACACACACAGCCGGTGTTCTGTCGAGAACTCCAATTCGTCAAAAACTCCAATCTGACGTCACTTCCGGTGACTCTTTTATTTTAATATCTGTTTTGCCTCTGTCTGGGGGGCCACCGCAGACCCTTTGGCATACACCCCAAGTAAACCTTGGGGATTGAGGTTTACAAGGGGGGCTTCGTCCCCCTTGAACCCCCAGGCAGAGGCAAAATAGATAGTGAAGATAGGCGATTACAGGGCCTATCTGATTGGTTGTGAATCCTGTGACTCACTGGACACGGCCAACAAGATGTATGGAAATACCGGAAGTGACGTCAGATTGGAGTTTTCAACAGAACACCTGCTCTTTACACACTGTTTATAGATAGCTATAAAAGCAGTCTATAGCACTGGCTGTTTACTAAGGCAAAGATAAGAATTTGTCGGTTCCCTTCTCCCCTCCCCAGCCTAGCAATTCTGCCGCTCCAAGGCTCATATAAGTAATAACTTAGAAGCTGCTCTCTTTGTTTCTGGGAAGGAAACCGGGATGTTCTTTTTCCCTAGGAGACCAAGTGAAAAGGAAGATTGCTGGGGAATCAGGGGCTTGTGCTGGGGCTTCTCAGCAGCTTGTCTGTCCCATCAGTGGGTTTTACCTCCGATTTATTACTTATACGGACCATGGAGCGGAAGCATTGCTAGTCTGGGGAGGGGTAAAGAGAACCAGAAAAATTCTTATCTTTGTTCTTGTATAAAACCATACAAAAATACTATAATCTGCATTTAGTTTAATCATATTTTGAAATTAAATCTCCAACAAATTGTACCGCACTAAACATAATATTTACTTTCTGTGTTCTGTATTTTAACATTTAAGATATGTGAAAAGTTTTCATGTCTTATTATAGTTCAGTCTCCATGTGACACATCAGCCAGGCAGATACCTGATCCAGTGGCAATGTAAGTTATTTTAGCGCTGCGGAATCTGTTGGCGCTCTACAAATAACCGATAATAATAATAATAATTTTTAAAAGGGTCTTCTTTGGGGCAGATACTTCTTATAATAGAAACAACTGTAATAGATACATTTTTGAAAAGTGAAATAAATATAACAGGAAAATAAGTTAAATTACCTAAAATAATGTTTTTAAAATTCCATAAATGCATTATCATTTTGGTTGCAAAAAATGTTTCAATGTGGTCATTTTTAAACGTTTTTAAAGATATCATTTTAATAAAAAATCTTTTTTAAAGTTTTCATATTTGTGGGGATCAATCACAAATACAACACTGTGCAATTTTCTTCTTTAGAGTTATATGCCCAGCAGAATGTCTGAATAAGAAAGGAAAAGTTTCGGGAACTAACATCTACACAGATGTAAGAGAAAAGCTAAATGTTTTCAGCTACTTTGGTGAATTATGATTTAACCATAAACAGTACATGGACATACACTTCAGGAGACATGTACTCACTTTATAAGTTTTATTTTCCCATAGGACTCATCAATTTGCCGTGCTGGAATCCATTTAGGATTAATCACAGATGAAGGAGGAGCTATGATACTGGAGAAAAAGCCAGGTCAAGACAGCTATGATGAATCTGAAAGAAATGGAGTGAAAACCACTAAGTATGGACAATGGACTGGTTCATTTATACTCCGTTCAATAGAGTTACCTCCAAGCAAAAAAACAGAATCTTCTTCAGAAGGTCAGCAGCAACCCACACGTCTGCCATCAGGTATTTTCATTGAATATGTGGTGTGTATTGATTGATTTATAAAATTGCATAAAATTCTATGGAATTTTTATTTGAATTGCATCAATTTATATTATAGATGAAGATAAAAAAAACTATATTCAAGCCTCTTAAACTGGCACCAACAAAATGTAATCATTTAGCTGCCATGTTTTACTGTTGTGTTGACCATAAACGCTTATATTTTTCTTAGTAGTAGGATTATATAAATACCCATGAGGACACTGTGAAACAACTGTTTCTTATAGATTGTTGTCATCTTTAACTAGATTTCCTGTTTTTATTATTTGTGTAATTTGAGTAGGTTTACTAATTTATACATTGGCCTCTATTTAACAAAGTCTAGCGGACTTGATCCGACAGTGCGGATCAGGTCCGCCAGACCTCGCTGAATACGGAGAGCAATACGCTCGCCGTATTCAGCATTGCACCAGCAGCTCACAAGAGCTGCTGGTGCAACGACGCTCCCTGCAGACTCGCAGCCAATGGGCCGCCAGCAGGGGGGTGTCAATCAACCCGATTGTACCTGATCGGGTTGAATTCCGGCGATGTCTGTCCGCCTGCTCGGAGCAGGCGGACAAGGTTATGGAGCAGCGGTCTTTGTGACCGCTGCTTCATAACTGCTGTTTCTGGCGAGTCTGAAGACTCGCCAGAAACACGGGCCCACAAGCTCACTACGGAGCTTGTTAAATGGGCGCCATTAGCTCAACCTATTGACTGGAATAATTTAGAAAATGAATCAGAAGATCACATATGTGTTAACTCAGAATTCTGTTAAATTGATAAATAAGCACTCTTCTTCAATGCTCAAAATAATTTAAAATTATTTACAAACATTAATTAATCTGTTCATCTGGTTTCTACCTATTAAACCTTTGAACATTAAATGCCAGATTATGAGTGGCACATTAACAGTTATGCGCAAGCAAAAAGGGGTTTATCATGAGTGTTTGTGCGTGTCAGGTTTATCGCTCATATTAGAAAGTAAATGCGTTCACTTGAGCACTAGAATGATTGCTGTGTCCTTAAGAGCTCTGGTTAGCCGTTTCATGAAACAAATATATACAGTACATATAGTACCAAATACCATCATATATATAGAAATATATATTTCTGAATAAATAGAACATATTCATCTATGTGAAGAACATTGGAATATGAAATATGAAATATTTGTTTCCTAAGATATGGTGAGTCCACGGCTTGAGTAATTACTGTTGGAAATATCACTCCTGGCCAGCAGGAGGTGGCAAAGAGCACCACAGTTAAATTATATCTCCCTTACCCACAACCCCCAGTCATTCTCTTTGTCTTCGGTGCATGGAGGAGGTGAATTTTAGGTGTCTGAAGAAAATTTTTGATTTAATCTACAAGCAAGTTTTGGGGTATAGCCGTATTCCACGTCATTCCTTGCAGTCGGGTACTGGAGGCTTTAAAGCAGTTAGGAACTTGTAAAGAGGTACTTACTTCGTTTTCCTAACAGTTGCTGCCCTAGTTTAAAAAGCCAGAGTTGGCTACCCTGTTCTTATTTTTTGGTGTCTTCTCATACCTTGTAACTGTCTACATGCCAGACAGCGGAGCAGGTAAGTAGTTTTTCTTCCAGTTGGGGAGACCATGCACTTAACAAATTAAAAGACACTGCTTTTTTATTGGGAGATACATAATCCTGTTGTATGGGTTACACTGGGGCACTGTAGCATGTGTGAGACTAACATTTAAACTCTTTTAAAAAGAAAGGGTAACATGTTTTTATTAGTCTTTATTTTCTGACATATATTTACTTGATAAAACAATACAAGTTTAAACTGAAAGTAAGGCTGAATTTCCTATCCGGTTTGAAAAACTGGTTATTTCTGGTACTCAGTGTACCAGGAAGCTATTTTTAGTGTCTCTCTGTGTCGCAGCAGTAAATTGAGCTCGGCAGGTCACATGACCGGCTTTACTTCATAACGTTTTTGAGGAAAAAGTTGTTTTTCTCCATTTCTGGGTGATCCGGTCTTAATTGGTAGCGGTAAGGCACCTCAGTAATTGAGGTGTGGGGTTGCCTGAGGGGTATTTTAAAAGTTTATTTAATGTTTATTAAATGTTTTTTCCTTGGCTTATTTTAATTGAATAATAAAATCTTTTAAACTTATCTGTACAAGTTTATTTACTGCTTCACAGCATGTCTGATATGGAGCAAGAGCCTGCTCTCAGGAATTCATGCTTATTATCTTTAGATGCACAAATTGCAGCTCCTATGCAATTTTGTTCTTCATGTGTCAAGAAAACCTTGCAAAATAAAGGTAACATTTTTGAGCCTAATGTCTCTCAGGAGGATGCTGTTAAAATAATACCTCAGCTTTTTCCTGCTACGTCCCTAGCCTCAATGGTGTCACATACCCAGGTGGAGTTTATTTAAAAGCAAAAATTGCTGCCCAGGTATCTTCAGCTGTATCTGTGGTATTAGCTGCCATTACCAGATTACAGGGAAAACACAAGAGGAAATCTAGAAATTCAGAAAGTAAGGTGCCTGTCCTCAGTTCTGCTTCCCAAGTTGCCCTTTCTCATGAGTCTGATGAGGAAGATACATCGGGACTTTCTGAGGGTGAAATCTCAGATTCGGACAGTATAATTCCTTCTTCTGAGACTGAGGTGGTATCCTTAAGATTTAAGTTTGAACACCTTCGTGTATTGTTAAAGGAGATTTTAGCTACTTTAGATGACTATGATACCCCTGTCGTTGTCACTCCTAAGAAATCTAGTATACTTAATAGTTTCTTTGATGAACCTTCCACTTCGGAGGTTTTTCCTGTGCCGGATCATGCTAAGGAGATTATCTCACAGGAATGGGAGAAACCAGGGGTGTCTTTTTCCTCATCTCCCATTTTTAAGAAAATGTTTCCTGTCAAGGACTCCATTAATGTACACAAAGTTGAAGGGGCCATTTCCACTTTGGCTAAGAGAACCACTATTCCTATTGAGGATAGCTGTTCTTTTAAGAATCTGATGGACAAGAAGCTGGAGGCTTATTTGAAAAAGATTTATGTTAATCAAGGTCTCCAAAGGCAACCTGCGGTGTGTATTGCCACCGTGACTAGTGTGGCATCTTATTGGTTCAACGCCTTGTCTGATTCTCTTCTAATAGAGAATTCCTTGGATGAAATTAAAGATAGGATTAAACCTCTTAAATTGGCCAATTCCGTTATTGAAGATGCCATTTTAAAAGTTGTTAGACTAGGAGCTAAAACTTCTAGTTTCGCTGTCCTAGCCCGCAGGGCGTTATGGTTGAAATCCTGGTCTGCAGAGGTTTCCTCTAAAGTCAAGCTTCTGGCGATTCCTTACAAGGGCAAAACCTTGTTTGGACCCAGTTTGGCAGAAATTATCTCTGATATTAAGGGTGGAAAAGGGTCTTTTCGGGGAACTTCCGGGCAGCGGCCATGTTCAGTCGCACTGCTGTTTGCTGCTACAGCTTTTCCTTGAAAAATCCTGAAATTCACATATCAGCTCATTGATCCGTTTAATTTTTTACTTGAACTACCTTGTGATTTGATCTCTGCACCTACTGAACTCAGTTTTGTAAGGATAGCTGCGGGCATCGGCGCCCGGAGCCATTGTACCATCTTGGCCTACTCTATATCCCCCGGCGGGGCGCCTTTGGCCCTGTCGTTACGCTGCACTTAATGTGCTTTTTTACATAGCATTCAACTAAATCATGCTGACTTCAAGCTCTTTTATAGAAGCTCAATACGGACATGGAGTGTGCTACTAATATTTTAGAAGCTCTGTGCAACTTACTGTCGGCTCATCATGTTGCCCTGGAAAAAACCCTGGACTTAACATTTCACCCTGAGGGTCTACAGACATCCCAGCAACTAACTAGCGGCAGTCCTGTTTTAGAGGTGCATCTAACTGATGGCGCTTTGGGGCCCCAGCGCTATCTAGCTACCTTGATCCACCATGATAAGAAACAGGCACCTCCTTACACGAAACCTACATCAGGAGACAACGCGAATAGGAGGACCGAATGGGACTCTGTCAATAGAACAGCTTGGGTGCGGATCAGCAGAGATGCCACAGCGGAGACCCAGTCAGCCTTCCTACCTACTGGGGAGGCTGCAAGCACAGACCCAACTGAAAAAGCACCCAACGAACAAGAGGAGACACGACTACATAACACATACCCCTCAGAGACTTGGCAGCTTACAAGGATCCCTCGATGCATAGACCTGCTGATGCTGTTCAAGCGGGAGGCTGGCCAAGAGTGGGGACGCTGCCCTTGGGTTACCACATCTTCATGGCTTATACTCTTGACGACCCTGCAGCTGACTGAACATACTGACTCTCTAAAGGAGACTCGCACTGGAGTTGGCTAGATCTGTGACTCGGACCGGAGTCGGCTAGACTTAGAACTTATCATGAGTAAATAGACTTATACTGCAAACTTTATTTCTATTTACAGTTTGAGAATTCCGTTCTTATAACTCTTTATATAAATACTGTGTGATACAATCTAAATGTTTTAGCAGTCTTTTGACCCTGTTATTGCTTTTCCTCCAAGTTCATATAGGTGTTATTCTCTTTATGATTGTATTATTGTTAGTGTAGGCATACAGTTCTGCTCGCACCGTTTTAAAGACTTCCCCACAAAAGCTTAACTGGCTATATCTCGCTACCTTAGGTCATGGCTTTACTTGCTCAGTGCAGTCACTTAGAATGGCAGAACGAGAGATTCTCTTATTGCTTAGCAAGCTGTACCCCGCCTGTAAAGTTAACAAACCACAGCTTTATGCCACAATAAATAAATGCAGGTACCGTAGTGTAAGTCACTTTCTATAGCCAAACAATTTTCAAGGTGGGCGTTATCCAAATACTTCTCACACTGTTGTTAACTCACTGCGCAGTGGTGTGCTGTCTGCGGCCGAGGTAGGACATCATGTGCATAGCTCTATAACTAACCCTTAAGTAACGGTCTATTTTTACCTCGCTTTCTAACAGATTTGAAGTTGCGCATTCAGACAGTGCCTATAAATCCCTGAGATTACATTATAATTTCTCTGTTGGGGCTAATTCGTTTCATTACTATAATGATAATGAGGTATACTCCCCTTGCAGGCTCTAAGGTAACCGCTACAAATTAGTGTTGAGTAATGTCTGTGATACTTATTCTTTAACTCTAGTTCACAAAATGTCCTGAGACTATTTATTTTTCCAGGTTGGTCAGCGCAGGCAATTTCAATTTCTATTATGGTATATACTACTAGCATGTAATTTCAAAAAGCCTAAATTTCAAGCCCATATATATATATATATATATATATATATATATTTATATCTCATTTTCAGTTTTATTTTTATATACCTCATAAAACAGGAAAAATGAAGTTCCTCATTTGGGACCCAAAAGTGGCCCCCTATAGTCCATGGTAGTCTTCTATAGCTCTTTTTTTGTTTCTTATTTTGTGAGGTCCAAAAGTGGCCTATTTTGTTATACAGAAGGCTTATAGTTTAACAGGCATATTTGATGTTCAATATTATCCCTAATCAATACTCTATAATGTTGATGTGGTTATGTAACATTGATTTCTTTTTTCTTGTATTGAATGAACTGAAAAACATTGCTTGTATGCCGTGAATTGAACTTCAATAAAAATTAAAAAGAAAAAAAAAAAGAAAAGGGTCTTTTCTACCTCAAGATAAGAAGAATAGGCCTAAAGGACGTCAGAGTAATTTTTGTTCCTTTCGTAACTTTTTCTTCCAGGCAGGAACAATCCAAGTCTTCTTAGAAACCCAATCAGTCTTGGAAGAAGGGGAAACAATCAAAGAAACCCTGAGAGTTAAAAACATCAAAAGTGAATTTATTTAAAAACACAGTTTAAAATCAGCTCATGCTTGATATAGTATAATCTCTAGCATAGAAGAAACCTGATGAAATGGTTATCACCGAGAAATGCGTTGCATGGTTTCTCCACATCTATTCTAGAGACAGTGATGTATTATGGCCTAGGCCAACAAGGCCGGTGCCTAGGGCAGCAGATTCGGGAGGGGCAGCACATCTGTCCTATCCTTTCTCTAAAAGCCAGCACACAGTACAGTGAGCTATAAAGTGCAGGCTTTTACAGAGGCACATGGGCTGATTAAGGTCACTCTTCACAGGCAGTGCTCCTTTAAACCGTTGCTTCATTTAGAGTCACATGCATTTTTGCAGTGGAAGCGTTCTTGGTGAGAAACTTGACCGTGGATATGCTTCCAAGGTGAGGCTGGAAGTGAAGACCTTGGGCTGATATGCTGCCTCCCCTTATTATCTGTGGTGGGTCTGCCAGCGCAGTGCTTATTGCAGGTCTTAGCAGCTAACAGACTGGATGCGTCTGTGCACTGCTTAGATCAGCTTGTGATGTATAATTATAAACTCTCAGTGCTAATGTATGTTAGCTACTAGCTGCATTCATGAACCCATGGAGTAAATAGGAAACAGACACTTAAAAAGTTTCTTTACTTGAATAATGGTAATTACTGTATGTTGTTGCATGTAAAGGGCAGTGATTGTTTCAAAGTGTATTCTTCTTTCCCTCCATTCCTCTCTCCCTTCTTTCACTTTCTCCCTCCCTTCCTCCCTCAACTCACTCCCTCCCTTGACTCACTCCCTTCTTTCCCTCCCTCCCTTCTTTCTCTAAACTCCCTCACTTGCTCCCTTCTTTCACTCCTTTCTTTCCCTCACCACTTCTCTCTTCTCTCTCTCTCTCTCTCTTCCTCCCTTCCTGCTTTGCTTTTCCTACATTTTTCCACTCCCCTTCTTTTCTCTCCCTTCTCTCAGGAAGAAAATGGTATGAGATGCATGAAATTCAACCCACCTGTATGCAAGTGTTTTGCTAGCCCATTTTCTTTTTAATTCTTGTTAAAAAAAAAACTAAAAAAAAACATTATACACAATGACCCCCCAAAAAGTGGAAAAAAGGGCTAAAACCTTTGGGGGGGGGGCAGCAGAATTTTGAGTGCCTAGGGCAGCACAAAACATAAATACGCCACTGGCTAGAGATTATACTATATCAAGCATGAGCTGTTTTTAAACTGTGTTTTTAAATTAATTAATTTTTGATGTTTTTAACTCTCAGTGCTTAGTATTATTCTCTGAGCTTACGCTACCTATAGGGTGTATCTCTTCCATGTGGCTATTTGGCCTCTGTTCCTGAGTTCCTGTGGTCCTGAACTGTGGGGAATCGTTTGAATGGTGCTCAGCTAGCTGGACTGTTGTAGAAATCCAGCCCGCTCCTATGGGCATAACTGAATGCCTTTTCCGAATGTGAGTACCCTGTGTGTATTCCCTCTGTTTGTCACACACATTGTACTATTGATTTGCACATGTGGCGCCTCTTTCTGTTTAATATTTTATCGTAGATCTTCCATCCCTGATGAAGTAAGAGAGCTGCCTATTCACCTTCTACATCAAGTTCACCACTTTCTGGATATCGTTAAAGCTTTGAATTGGAACTATAAGTATATAACTAATTGACTTTGTACGCTTCCTATCCCAGTATACATTATATGGGAGAGTGGGAAATTAAGAACAATATTTTAACATTATTGTACAGATATTATTTGTATTTTCCATTTTACATTGTGTCTACATTGCCGTGAGCGCCTCCTAGAGGATTTATATCTATATATTATCCTGTTGCTTTAGAGATATATATTAATCAAAGAAACCCGCAGCTGATTCTAAATCAGCATGAAGGGTTTGCCCCTGATCCAGGATCGGATCAGGTGGGGGGCAGACTTTCTCAGTTCTCTCAAGCCTGGATACGAGATCTCCCAGATCCCTGAATTGTGGACATAGTATCCCAGGGTTACAAATTGGAATTCAAGACTTTTCCTCCCAGAGGCAGATTCATTCTCTCAAGATTATCTGGAGACCAGATAAACAGAGAGGCATTCTTGAAATGTATACAACATCTTTCCTCCATGGGAGTGATAGTTCCAGTTTCAGTGCAGGAACAGGGTCTCGGGTTCTACTCCAACCTATTTGTGGTTCCCAAAAAAGAGGGAACTTTCCGTCCCATTTTAGACTTGAAGTGTCTAAACAAGTTTCTCAAAGTTCCATCCTTCAATATGGAGACTATACTCACCATTCTTCCTTTAGTACTAGAGGGTCAGTTCATGACAACCATAGACCTAAAGGATGCTTATCTTCATGTTCCTATTCACAGGGACCATCACAGATTCCTGAGATTTGCCTTTCTGGACAAACATTTCCAGTTCGTGACCCTTCCATTTGGCCTAGCCACAGCTCCCAGAATTTTCTGGGGGCTTTTTATGGCAGTTATCCGTTCTCGTGGAATTGCTGTGGCACCCTACCTGGATGACATATTGATTCAGGCGCTATCTTTTCAACAAGCTAAATCTCACACAGAGATATTGTTGTCTTTTCTTCATTCCCACGGATGGAATGTGAATCTGGAAAAAAACTCCCTTTCCCCTGCTACAAGAATAGTGTTCTTAGAGACCATAATAGATTCTCTATTGATGAAGATTTTTCTGAAAGAGGTCAGGAAAAACAAAATCATTTCCTCTTGCCTCTCTTTTCAGGCTACTGCTCATCCTTCAGTGGCTCAATGTATGGAGGTAATTGGTCTGATGGTGGCTTCCATGGTCATCATTCCTTTTGCTCGATTCCATTTGAGAGCTCTCCAGTTGTGCATGCTCAGACAATGGAATGGCAACAATGCGGATCTATCTAAGAGAATAGAGTTAGATCAGTCGTCAAGGGATTCTCTACCATGGTGGATTTCTCAGGAACATCTGTGTCAGGACACATGCTTTCGGAGACCTTCCTGGGTGATCGTGACCACGGACGCAAGCTGTCTGGAACTCATTAAAAGCTCAGGGCCTTTGAAATCCGGAGGAGTCTGCTCTTCCCATCAACATCTTGGAGTTGAGGGCAATTTACAATGCTGTATTGGCTTGGCCTCAGTTGTCATCAGTTTATCAGGTTCCAGTCAGACAACATAACCTCTGTGGCTTACATCAATCACCAGGGAGGAACTTAAGGTTTCCTTAGAACGATCGGAACAGCCAATAGAATGCAACCTCAATCTGATTGGCTGATTGGATCAGCCAATCGGATTGAACTTGAATCACGTCACTTAAAGGAACCTTCATTCCTCGGGAGTCGCCGGAAGAAGAGGATGGATCCGCGTCGGCTGCTTCAAGATGGTCCCGCTCCGCGCCGGATGGAAGAAGATAGAAGACACCGCCTGGATGAACATGTCTACCGGTCCGGATGTCCTCTTCTTGCCAGATAGGATGAAGACTTTGGACCCTCTTCTGGACCTCTTCTTGCCGAATAAGATGAAGATTTCGGACCCTCTTCTGGATGGATCGGTGATACCCGGCGTGGTGAAGATAAGGTAGGGAGATCTTCAGGGGCTTAGTGTTAGGTTTTTTAAGGGGTGTTTGGGTTAGATTAGGGGTATGTGTATGGTGGGTTGTAATGTTGGGGGGTGTATTGTATGGTTTTTTTAAATGCAAAAGAGCTGTTTTCTTTGGGGGATGCCCCGCAAAAGGCCCTTTTAAGGGCTGGTAAGGTAAAAGAGCTGTTAATTTTTTATTTTAGAATAGGGTAGGGCATTTTTTTATTTTGGGGGGCTTTGTTATTTTTTTAAGGGGCTTAGAGTAGGTGTAATTAGTTTAAAATTCTTGTAATCTTTTTTTATTTTTTGTAATTTAGTGTTTGGGTTTTTTTGTAATTTAGTTTAGTTGATTTAATTGTAGATAATTGTAGATAGTTTAGTTAATTAATTTATTGATAGTGTAGTGTTTAATTGTAACTTAGGTTAGGATTTATTTTACAGGTAATTTTGTACTTATTTTAACTAGGTAGCTATTAAATAGTTATTAACTATTTAATAGCTATTGTACCTAGTTAAAATAAATACAAAGTTGCCTGTAAAATAAATATAAATCCTAAAATAGCTACAATATAATTATTTGTTATATTGTAGCTATATTAGGGTTTATTTTACAGGTAAGTATTTAGCTTTAAATAGGATTAATTTATTTAATAAGATTTATTTTATTTCGTTAGATTTAAATTAAATTTAACTTAGGGGGGTGTTAGGGTTAGACTTAGCTTTAGGGGTTAATACATTTATTATAGTGGCGGTGAGGTCCAGTCGGCAGATTAGGGGTTAATAAGTGTAGTTAGGTAGCGCCGATGTTGGAGGGGCAGATTAGGGGTTAATAAATATAATATAGGGTTCGGCGATGTTAGGGGCAGCAGATTAGGGGTATATAGCTATAATGTAGGTTGCGGCGGTGTACGGAGCGGCAGATTAGGGGTTAATAATAATATGCAGGGGTCAGCGATAGCGGGGGCGGCAGATTAGGGGTTAATACGTGTAAGGTTAGGGGTGTTTAAACTCGGGGTTCATGTTAGGGTGTTAGGTGCAGACTTAGGAAGTGTTTCCCCATAGGAAACAATGGGGCTGCGTTAGGAGCTGAACGCTGCTTTTTTGCAGGTGTTAGGTTTTTTTTTTCAGCTCAAACTGCCCCATTGTTTCCTATGGGGATATCGTGCACGAGCGCGTTTTTGAAGCTGGCTGCGTCCGTAAGCAACGCTGGTATTTAGAGTTGCAGTGGCGGTAAATTATGCTCTACGCTCCGTTTTTGGAGCCTAACGCAGCCCTTCAGAGAACGCTAAATACCAGCGTTGTTTAAAAGGTGCGGGGGGGGGGAGAAACATGCGTAGCTAACGTACCCCTTCTAACGCAAAACTCTAAATCTAGGTGTTAGGTCGTTTCTAATACAAATATCAATCAGGAAATTGTTGTTCCCTCTCTGTGTCCTAATTCTTCTTCTTCCAAAGAATGTTTGTTACACAATTTGGATGTTGTACGTGCTCATAAATTCTACTTACAGGCGACTAAGGATTTCGCCAGTCCTCTGCTCTCTTTGTCTGTTTCTACTGCTCAGAAAGCTACTGCTACTACTCTTTATTTTTGGTTACAAAGTATAATTCGTTTGGCTTATGAGACTGCAGGACAGCAGCCTCCTGAGAGAATTATGGCTCATTCCACAAGAGCTGGTTCCTCTTTCCTCTTCTTGGGCTTTCAAAAATGAAGCTTCTGTGGAACAAATTTGCAAGGCTGCAACTAGGTCTTCTCTACTTACTTTTTCCAAAATTTACAAATTTGATACTTTTGCCTCGGCTGAGGCTTTTTTTGGGAGAAAGGTTCTTCAAGCGGCTGTGCCTTCTGTTTAGGACTGCCTGTCTTGCCCCTCCCTATTTATTTGTGTCCTCTAGCTTGGGTATTGGTTCCCAACAGTAATTACTCAAGCCGTGGACTCACCATATCTTAGAAAAGAAAAACTAAATTTATGCTTACCTGATAAATTTATTTCCAGATATGGTGAGTTCACGGCCCCACCCTTTATTTTAAGACAGTTGTTATTTTGACTATAACATCAGGCACCTCTACTCCTTGTGTAACTCCTTTTTCTCCATTTCCCTTCAGTCGAATGACTGGGGGTTGTGGGTAAGGGAGTGATACTTAACAGTTTAATTGTGGTGCTCTTTGCCTCCTCCTGCTGGCCAGGAGTGACATTCCCAACAGTAATTACTCAAGCCGTGGACTCACCATATCCAGAAAAAAATACATTTATTAGGTAAGCATACATTTAGTTTTTTCATGTCGGGTTAGCGCACTTGAGAATATGCAATTGGGTTTGTGCACAAGTAAAATAAAATCCCACTTTTTTGCTCCATTGACTTGGAGGGGGGGTACGTTATTGCAGGTGTGATATTTTTGGCTTTTTACATGCATCGGGTTAGCACAAGAGCAAAAACAGTTTTCTTTCAACTTGAGCTCGAGTGGGAGCCTTAAAACCCGCTCCACTTGTAATCTCCATTTTTTTCATTGCCAAAATCATAAAAATGTATTCTTTCATGTGTTCTTCTAGTTCAGTCTCCATGTGACACGTCAGCCAGGCAGATACCTGATCCAATTGCAATGTAAGTTATTTTTAAAAGACTCTTCTTTGTGGCAGATACTTCTAAGTATTAATAGGAAAAACTGTAATATCTACATTTAAAAGTGAAAAAAAATATAACAGGAAAATAAGTTAAACTAACTAAAATAATGTTTTTTAAAATCCCATAAATGCAATATCATATTGACTGCAAAAAAAGTTTAGCTGTGGTCATTTTTAAACTTATTTCAAGATATCATTTTTATAGAAAATCTTTTAAAGTTTTCATATTTGTGAGGATCATTCACAAATATAACTGTGCAATTTTCTTCTTTAGAGTCATATGCCCAGCAGGATGTCTGAATAAGAAAGGAAAAGTTACTGGAACTAACATCTACACAGATGTAAGGGAAAAGCTACATTTGTTCAGCCACTTTGGGTTTATAATTTAACCATAAACAGCACATGGGCACTTAAGGAGACAGGTACTCACTTTATACATTTTATTTTCCCATAGGACTCATCAATTTGTCGTGCTGGAATCCATTTAGGATTAATCACAGATGAAGGAGGAGCTATGATACTGGAGAAGAAGCCAGGTCAAGACAACTATGATGAATCTGAAAGAAATGGAGTGAAAACCACTAAGTATGGACAATGGACTGGTTCATTTATACTCAGTTCAATAGAGTTACCTCCAACCAAGAAACCAGAATCTTCTTCAGAAGCTCAGCAGCAACCATCACATCTGCCATCAGGTATTTTCATTGAATATGTGGTGTGTATTGATTGATTTATAAAATTGCATTGTTAATTGAATTGCATTAATTTATATTTGGCTAAATTACGAGTGGAGCGGTAACTCCGCTAGACTTCTGCTCTTTGCGTGTGTCAGATTGAGTATGTATTATAAAGTTCAAAGTAAATCTTTTTCGCTTGCACGCTAACCCCACTTATGCAAAAGAGCAGAAGTTACAATATTGTGGCCACATTAACGTACTCTCCAATAGACTTAAATGAAGAGAGAAAAGTGAAATAAAACACTAATACTTGTGCACTAACCAGAATCGCCATAAGCCCCCTACTCTAATAACCCCTAAACCATCAAATAGCCCACCACATAGTCCCCACTACACTATTAACCCCTAACCCACAGCATAGCCCACCGCAAAGTTCTCTTTACTCTATTAACCCCTACACACCCCTACATCGCAAAAAAAAACACTACTCTATTAACCCCTAAACCATCATACCCCCTTTGCAAAATACCCACTAACATCTAAACCCCCTGACCAGCTAACTCCCCCTAACCTAACACTCCCTATGTTACCCCATAAAAAAATAACCTTACCTGAAAAAAAAACTAACAATACTTTTAAAAATAAAATAACTAATCTTACCTGACAAAAAAACTAACCTTACCTTAAAAAACAAAATAACTATAACTTAAATAATTGATGCTCACTATTTTAAATTTGCTAATAAGCCAGATAAAATGTTAGACAATAAACTTAAAGCGATAACTAGAACTTCTACTATTCCCCAAATTCAAAAACTTAATGGTCAGAAAACCAATCACCCTCTGGAAACAGCAAACACTTTTACCAGATTTTACCAGAAACGTTATCAACTCAATAATACTTGATGACTCTAAGCTCAAAGTGGAACTGGCACAGTTCCTTGAGGGTTGTCAGCTACCTAAACTTTGATCTGATTATCCTTTAAATGTTAAACACTCCTATTACAACTCAAAGTGTCCTATATGGTATTAAAAACCTAAAGCTCCTGGCCCAGACGGCTACACAGAAATCATCTATAAAACCTTTAGTGATATTTTAGCTCCTCAATTATCTAGGATCTTCAATCATATTGTGGAATGGAATGAGGTCCACAAGAGCTCTTATCAGCAATAATTATATTTATTCCCAAACCAGGGAAAAACAAACAACATTGTAAAAATTGTAGACCTATTTAACTCATTAATCCTGACATCAAATTATTTAGAAAGATCCTAGATGACAAATTAAATTGTCTTATGTCATATCACATGTCATTGTACAACCAGATGAAGTTGGCTTTTTTACAGGGAGAGAAGCTCCAGAAAATATCAGGATAACTATTGACCTGATAAATTATGCCTCAGTTGCGAAAATGCCCTCTTTGCTCCTAGCCTTGGATGCAGAAAAGGCATTTGATAGGTTAAATTGGAATTTATTGTTTGGTATCCTACGGGCCATGTGTATAATTTTTCAAAGCTATTTTGGCAATCCATTCCCCCCCCCCCCCCCCCCCCCAAGAGCTTTTTTTAAAATGCAGGATATCAGTCAGATACAATTATGATTAAAAACAAGACTGTCCGCTGTCACCATTACTTTTTGCCTTTTGCATTGAACCTCTTGCAGCCAAAATTACACATTGCCAAGATATTTCCAGGATAAAACTTGGTCTGCCATGTTTTACTGTTGTACTGAAGGAAGGCTTACCTATGAGAAGACTTTCATATAGATTTTTGTCATAATTAACTAGATTTTCCTGTTTTTATTGTTTGTGTAGTTTGAGTAGGTTTACTAATTTATAGATTGGCTCATCTTATGGAATGGAATAACTTGAAAAATTAGCGAAATATCACCTCCACTTATATATGTGTTCACTTAGAATATTGCTAGATTTGAATGGAGTTAAAGTGCTAAATAAGCACTCTTCTTCCATTCTCAAAATAATTTTTACAATTTTAAAAACATTAACTAAACTTGAAAATGGTTTCTTCCTATCGGACATTTAAAAATCGAGTGTTTTCACTGCATAAATCATAAATATGTATTATAATTTACATTTAGTTTAATCGCCATTGCCCAAATGATAGAATTAAACCAATTACATGTGTTTATATTGTTAACCAGTTCATCATTCATGTCAAAATAATCATATTCAATTAATTAATTGCTCTGTATATTAACATGTTCAGCAAATACTTTCATGTGTTTTTCTAGTTCAAGCTCTATGTGAAATGGCAGCCAATCAGATACCCGATGAAGTTGCAATGTAAGTTATTTTTTTAAAAGTATCTTCTTTGTGACGCATACTTTTAAGAAAAGATAGCAAAAGCTCTAATACACATATTTTAACGTTGACACATGCTTCAAATGAAGATAAGATAACATAAATATGTTTTATCATAAGCATTTGAATATTAAGAGCATTTTGTTTAACGTTTAACGTTAATTGTTTAATTTTAATTTTTAGAGTCAAATGCCCAGCAGGATGTCTGAATAAGGATGGAAATGTTTGGGGAACTAACATCTTCACAGATGTAAGAAAAAATCTTAGTTTATTTAGCTACATTTGGGTTTATCTCTAGGTGACTTATGAGTTAACCAGAAAAATCATGTTGACATATATTTAAAGACACATGTTCTCACTTTAGGTCTGATGATCTAAAGCTCTCCTCTCAGGTGAGATGATGGTGATGGTCTTTATCAGTATGGAAAGGTCCCTTATAGAATTTTAGAAACACAAATTATACCTTGAAAGATGTTTATCTCACTATGCAGGATTCTCCATGTGAAGGAAAGACTCCTATAATACAATATACAGTCTTTAAGAAATCTTTAAGAATTTGTGTGATTTTTCTCCAAAGTGTCAAGTTTTTACTCTACTTTATAAATATTATTTTTCAATAGGACTCATCAATTTGCAGAGCTGGAATCCACTCAGGATTAATCACAAATAAAGGAGGTCCTATGATAATGGAGAAGAAGCCAGGTCAAGAAACCTATGAAGAATCTGAGAGAAATGGCGTGAAAACAACTAAGTTTGGATGTTGGAATGCTTCATTTGTACTCCATTCATTACGACCTAACAAGAAACCAGAATCTTCTGAAGATGTTCCGGATGTTCCAACTGCATCTCCCCAGGAGCCACCCTCACATCTACCGTCAGGTATTTTTCATTGGATCTGACGTGTGGATTGAGTGTTCTAAAATGAATTTCTATTTAAATTAATTTTAAATGTATTTATTTAATTCATTGTAAAATATTGAAGGTTATTTCATTTGTGTTTTACATATGCTGATGTTATTTAAAGGCAACAAAAATACTACATTTCTGTAGTATTGCAATAAAGTCACATTTTAAACATGGGAGAAAAGTTTTCTTCTATTGTTTTCCAGTGGCCAGTTCCTCCCACCACTTCCTAATATCAAGTATTGGCTTTGGATTTGGTAGTGGAGAAGACATAGAAATTTTTTGTAGTAACCTTTTTAAAAGCTCCACATTAGGAACAACAAGCTACTGCTGTGATCACAGTGACTTGCTTGTGCAGGTTGGAGTATAAACTTCCGATTCTTTTACAAATTGGAGAACCCACGTTGTTGAGTTAAATTACAAAAAGAAAGTGCCAAATAAATTATAAATGTATATTGCCGTTTTTATTATGCATAAAGAAGAATTTTATTTTACAATCCCAGAGTGTTTAATGACTTTTTGATATAGAAAGATTGACATACGTTTTTTGAAATGCTTTCTAACACATCAACATAATTATAATTTAGTGATGCAGTGTAAAATCATAAAACTGGTAGTGTTCCATGTTTCCAGTAAAAGTACATAGTAGATGAGGTTATTAGAATGGAAACATAAAGTTCAACCATCATAAAATATATTGCAACTTTTTTGCTGGCGTTAATCTTTGGTTTAAACAAGTGATGCTACATGCTAACATGGAAGCCCATGCTTGGGTATCTACAGAATGTTTCCCAGGGGGTGGGAATATACCTATAAATATGTCCATACATATATATATATAGTTGGGCATAAGGGGCAATCATATATTCCAGATGAAGGGCCTTTACCATTTCTGCCTGACCCCTTTTTGAATGTTCATGATCCACAGATCTATTTAGTTTGTGGGATAGTCATGGTTTGGGAACTGTGTCCTCTAACCTCCGTCCATAACCAATTTATGTAAAACAGGGTCATTCATTAAACCGCTCCCCGAAGTGCTAATTTCTGCTTTGGCCTGTCCAGTCATATCCAGCTCTGCTTAGGGCTGTACTTACTCTACCTACTTACTCACCGCATTGATCCGCCATGTTGACTGCACAGATTCCACCCCATTCCACCCTCATACTTCACCCTTAGCCTCCTGGTCCTGACAGCTTAGCTGTGGGCAATCCCCATCCAATTCATAATAATTATTGTGCAAACAAAACATGTGGCAGCTCAGGTGATTTTGTTTTGCTTGTTATTTTTGTAAGCTTTTCAAATCCATTAGAGAATCTGCAGTATGAATAAGTAAAGTCTCTAGTAAAGACTTTTCAATAACAGAAAAATTGATAATAGGAGTAAATTAGAAAGTTGTTTCAAATGTCTTCTCTATCTGAATAATGAAAGAAAAAAAAATGGGTTTCATATCCATTTAATGTAAAAACAATTATATTTTATATCATAAAAATTCTTTCCTCCATTCTCTCTGCTTAGCTTCTCCATTCTAAAACTTAAAAGAAAACAACATATGCACAATTTTGATACTGAAACACATAACTGATATCACCAATCACAGTCTTCGCCTAAAGGGATAGTAAACCCCAAAAATGTTATTGTTTAAAAAGATAGATAATCCTTTTATTTACCATTCCCCAGTTTTGCATAACCAACACTGTTATAGAACTATACTTGTTACCTCTGTGATTACCTTGTATCTAAGCTTCTGCTGACTGCCTCCTTATCTCAGATCTTTTAACAGACTTGAATTTCAGGCAATTAGTGCTGACTCTTAAATAACTTTACGTGCGTGAGCACAGTGTTATCTATATGAAACACATGAACTAACGCCCTCTATCTGTGAAAAACTGTCAAATGCAGAGGTGGCATTCAAGGGATTAGAAATTAGCATATGAGCCTACCTAGTTTTAGATTTCAACTAAGAATAACAAGAGAACAAAGCAAATGTGATGATTAAAGTAAATTAGAAAGTTGTCTAAAATTACATGCCCTATCTGATACATGAAAGTTTAATTTGGACTTTACTATCCCTTTAACAACAACTTACCCTCTAATGATAAAGAGCACAAAGGACAGAAATCTTTTTCTTCTCACAAAAAAAATGTAACCCACAAAAAATAAAGAAATAAGGAGCATTGCAAGATTTTCAAGATTATTTCAACAGAATAAACAAATATGCTATCAAAGTGAAAGCAAAGTATTGGAGCTAACCAATTAACATTGATAATAATTGCCTAATGTTTTTATGACTTTTTTTTTTAATTAAACCGGTAATATCAATTAATTAAATTAATACCATTAATAGCATTTTCCTAAATATTATAATTAACATTGCTTAAACGTCCATTTTAAATCATTATTAAATATTCTGATCATATTTTACCTGTGCTCAAATTTCATAATTTAAACATGTGATTTCAAATATATTTGTAACTTTTTATTTCAAATAAAGTCTATTAAAGGAACATGAACCCCAGCATTTTCTTTAATGATTCAGATAGAGCAGAGATGGCGAACCATTTTGAGCCCAAGGGTTGCCATATTGCTGCTTTTAAAGGAGGACACATATGAAAAACTCATATGTCAGGGCTCTTATAACGTAACATTATTTCAAACCATTTCTTAAAACCGCCCCTGACATATGTATTTTTCAAATATCTCCTCCTTTAAAGCATCAATATGGCAACCCCACGCAAGTGCCCAAACTTAAACACAAAAGCAAGTTATTTATCTCAAAGTAACAACACAGCAATTAAACCCGAATACGGAGGTTTGTTTGTTTTTTTTATTTTAGAAAAACACTTCATACAACTGTCTGAGCTGATTAACTGCTTTTGTCTCAAAAGAACACACAATAAAGATGTTTCAATAATACAAACAGTTATTATTGAAAAAACTTGACCAATTCCCTGGCTAATTCACCACAATTCACATTTAAAGGGACAGTCAACCATAGAATTGTTATTGTTTTAAAAGATAGATAATCCCTTTATTACCCATTCCCCAGTTTTGCATAACCAACACAGTTATATTAATATACTTTTTACCTCTGTGATTACCTTGTATCTAGGAACCTTCTTCCAGCCCCCTGATCACATGACTGTGACTGTTTATTATCTATTGTCTTAAATTTAGCATTGTTTTGTGCATATGCTGTCGGCATTTAACATTGCACAAGCAGTTCACCAGAACTGCTTGTGCAATGCTGCCCCCTGCAGACGCGGCCAATCTAGCCACTAGCAGGGGGTGTCAATCAGCCCGATCGTATAGGATCGTGCGGATTGCAGACCGCAGCCTCAGAGGCAGCAGCGGTCTTTAACTGCTGTTTCCGGCGAGCCTGAGCTTGATCATTTGGCCCCATAGTATCTTACATGCTATATAAAAAGACACAACTTTTATTTTATATGTTGTCTTTCTTTCCTATATTGCGTTACTGCTGCACACTTAAAGGGACACTAAACCCAATTTTTTTTCTTTCATGATTCAGATAGAGCAGCAATTTTAAGCAACTTTTTAATTTACTCCTATTATAATTTTTTCTTTGTTCTTTTGCAATCTTTATTTGAAAAAGCAGGAATGTAAGGTTAGGAGCTGACCCATTTCTGGATCAGCACCTGGGTAGCACTTGTTGATTGGTGGCTATATTTACCCACATGTAAAAAAGCAGGGACTTAAGCTCAGGAGTGTGCACATGTCTGGATCAGTATATGACAGCAGTGTTGCAAGAGTGTCATCCATTTGCAAGAGCACTAGATGGTAGCACTATTTCCTGCCATGTAGTTCTCCAGACACCTACCTAGAAATATCTTCAACAAAGAATAACATTTGAATAAAGCAAATTCGCTAATAGAAGCAAATTAAAAAAATATTTAAAACTGTATGCTGTGTCTGAATCACAAAATACATATTTGGGGTTCATATCCCTTTAAATACAAGTGTCAGTTAACGAACTAAACAAAATAATGACATTGATTGGAGAGGTAGTGCAGTGTCCCTAGAAGGCTGGACCCATCTTAGCTGAGACCCCTATAGTTACACCTTAAGGAGCCGATTTATGAAGATGCGGGCGGACATTATCTGCTGTAGCGGATCATGTCTGCCGACATCGCTAAATGCCCGGCATTTAACATTGCACAAGCATTTCTAGTGAAATGCTTGTGCAATGCCGCCCCCTGCAGATTCGCGGGCAATAAGCCGCTAGCAGGGGTATCAATCATCCCGATCGTATCCGATTAGGATGGTTGCTGTCCGCCGACTCAGAGGTAGCAGATAAGTTAACTTAACTTATGTTTCCGGCAAGCCTAAATTCTCGGTTGGAAACTGCTGCATTTGCAGCATGTTAAATCGGCCCCTATGCATGAACAGCCATGGTGAAGGACCAAAATATCCAACTTAGGTTTTTAACAGGTCCCTGGTGCAGTATTTGAAATGTTTTGCAAAAAGCTGCAGGAAAAGTATTTTGTGGAGTGTAATACTGCTATTGCATTGTCATGTATAAGGAGTCTTACTGTGCCCCAAACTATTTTAAAAAAACTTTTTATAAATGGTTTGTCTCAGATGTTTCAAATAGAATAGAATGTAGTAGAATTTCAAATCCCCACGGTTATATTATAAACACTTTTTTAAGTGATGGAGAATCTTAGACTTATATCTGCCAAAGTCATGTCTGTTTAATATTTAAACAAATTACTTTTAATGTGTTTTCTATGGTTTATTCCTGAAAAAAACTGACCTGAAATGGTTCATCAGTGGAAATAGTTTATCAGTGAGAATTATATATTACAAACTGTGTTGCATATATTCAAAAGAACAGCAGAGTAATTTGATTTATTAATCCAAAAGGGAATATACAAATACACATATAAAAAATTGTCAAACACATTTATTAACCTCTCCTGTTTACTATTTCAGCAAAAGTAGATTGCTCCTCATCTGCAGAGGCATTAACTACACCGATTACAATGTAAGTTCAAATGTTTTAGGATATTTTTTTAATTAGGAAAATTCCATATGCAAATTTTTAATTAGCAAAGTTGCTGAAACTATTTCTGTTCCTTTTTTTTTTTAGAGTTATATGCCCTCCAGGATGCCGAAATGAAAAAGGAAATGTGTGGGGATTTAAGATCTATACAGATGTAAGAATCATATCCCATCAACACCTTGTTATAAGCTAATACCAAAAAACATCTTTTAATAATTTTATTTTTCTGTCTTTAGCACTCTTCTGTTTGTCGAGCTGCAATTCAGGCTGGAATGTTGCCTGATGGTGGAGGATCAGTTGTTGTGCGTAAGATACCAGGACAAAGTAGCTATGAAACAGCTGACAAAAATGGAATAAAATCAGATGGTTATGGGGCCTGGACTGGGTCATTTGCATTCCTTTCTCCAACTGTTGTATCCCCAACTGCAAGTCCCCAGTATGTTACAAGCGATAGACTGGATTCAAATGCTCTCCAACAACCTACAAGCAATGTACATGATTCAGGCTCTCCCCAACAGCCTGTAAGCAACCTACCTAATTCAAAATCACCTCAACAGCCAACAAGCAATGAGTCTGATTTAAGCTCTCCCAAACAGCCTACAAGGAATGTTCCTGGTTCAAAATCACCCCAACAGCCTTCAAGCAATGAGCCTCAATTAAAGTATCCCCAACAACTTCCAAGCAATATACCCGATTATAGATCACCACAACAACCTGCAACTAATATACCTGGTTCACAATCACCCCACCAACCTTTAAGCAATGAACCTGATTTAAGCTATCCAGGACAACCTACAATCAATGTCCCTGATGCAAGATCCCCCCATCAGCCTTCAAACAATATTCCAGGTTCAAAAACTTCCCAAAACCATGTAAGCAATATACCTGGTTCACAATCACCCCAACAATCACCCCAACAACCTTTAAGCAGTGAACCTGATTTAAGCTATCCTGGACAACCTACAATCAATGTCCCTGATTCAAGATCCCCCCAGCAGCCTTTAAACAATATTCCAGGTTCAAAAACTCCCCAAAAACATGTAACCAATATACCTGGTTCACAATCACCCCAGAAGCCTTCAAACAATGAACCTGATTTAAGCTATCCCCGTCAGCCTACACGAATTGTACCTGATTCACAATCTCAAGAGCCTACATTTGATGAACCTGATTCAAGCTCTGCCCAACAGCCTTACACCAAGGTACCTGGCTCAAGATCACCCCAACAGCCTACAATAAATATACCTGGTTCACGATCTCCTCAGCAGCCAATAGGCAAGGTACCTGATTCAAAATCACCAAAGCAGCCTACAAACAATGTACCTGGTTCAAAATATCCCCAACAACCTACAGGCAAGGTATCTAATTCAGGAACACCCCAAAACCCTACAAGGACTACACCTGGTTCACAATCACCTCAACAACCTACAGACAGTGAACCTGATTTGAGAAATCCTCGACAGCCTACAAGCTATCCCCGAAAACCAACAACATTTGTACCTGATTCCCAATCCCCACAAGAGCCTACATTTGATGAACCTGATTCAAGCTCTGCCCAACAGCCTTACACCAAGGTACCTGGCTCAAGATCACCACAACAGCCTACAATAAATATACCTGGTTCACAATCTCCTCAGCAGCCAATAGGCAAGGTCCCCGATTCAAAATCACCAAAGCAGCCTATAAACAATGTACCTGGTTCAAAATATCCCCAACAACCTACAGGCAAGGTATCTAATTCAGGAACACCCCAAAACCCTACAAGGACTACACCTGGTTCACAATCACGTCAACAACCTACAGACAGTGAACCTGATTTGAGAAATCCTCGACAGCCTACAAGCTATCCCCGAAAACCAACAACATTTGTACCTGATTCCCAATCCCCACAAGAGCCTACATTTGATGAACCTGATTCAAGCTCTGCCCAACAGCCTTACACCAAGGTACCTGGCTCAAGATCACCACAACAGCCTACAATAAATATATCTGGTTCACGATCTCCTCAGCAGCCAATAGGCAAGGTCCCCGATTCAAAATCACCAAAGCAGCCTACAAACAATGTACCTGGTTCAAAATATCCCCAACAACCTACAGGCAAGGTATCTAATTCAGGAACACCCCAAAACCCTACAAGGACTACACCTGGTTCACAATCACCTCAACAACCTAAAGACAGTGAACCTGATTTGAGAAATCCTCGACAGCCTACAAGCTATCCCCGTCAGCCTACACGAATTGTACCTGATTCACAATCTCAAGAACCTACATTTGATGAACCTGATTCAAGGTCTGCCCAACAGCCTTACACCAAGGTACCTGGCTCAAGATCACCCCAACAGCCTACAATAAATATACCTGGTTCACGATCTCCTCAGCAGCCAATAGGCAAGGTACCTGATTCAAAATCACCAAAGCAGCCTACAAACAATGTACCTGGTTCAAAATATCCCCAACAACCTACAGGCAAGGTATCTAATTCAGGAACACCCCAAAACCCTACAAGGACTACACCTGGTTCACAATCACCTCAACAACCTACAGACAGTGAACCTGATTTGAGAAATCCTCGACAGCCTACAAGCTATCCCCGAAAACCAACAACATTTGTACCTGATTCCCAATCCCCACAAGAGCCTACATTTGATGAACCTGATTCAAGCTCTGCCCAACAGCCTTACACCAAGGTACCTGGCTCAAGATCACCACAACAGCCTACAATAAATATACCTGGTTCACGATCTCCTCAGCAGCCAATAGGCAAGGTCCCCGATTCAAAATCACCAAAGCAGCCTACAAACAATGTACCTGGTTCAAAATATCCCCAACAACCTACAGGCAAGGTATCTAATTCAGGAACACCCCAAAACCCTACAAGGACTACACCTGGTTCACAATCACCTCAACAACCTACAGAAAGTGAACCTGATTTGAGAAATCCTCGACAGCCTACAAGCTATCCCCGAAAAAAAACAACAACATTTGTACCTGATTCCCAATCCCCACAAGAGCCTACATTTGATGAACCTGATTTAAGCTCTGCCCAACAACCTTCAACTAAGGTACCTGGCTCAAGATCACCCCAACAGCAGAAAAACAATATACCTGGTTCAGAATCTTCTCAGCAGTCAGTAAGCAAGGTACCTGGTTCACGATTACCCCAAAAACCTACAAACAATGTACCTGGTTCAAAATCTCCCCAACAACCAACAGGCAAGGTTCCTAAGTCAGGAACACCCCAACAGCCTACAAGCAATATACCTGGTTCACGATCACCTCAACAACCTACAAGCAGGGAACATGATTTAAGCTATCCCCGACAACCTACTAGCTATGTACCAGGTTCCCAAACACCCCAGCAGCCTTCAAACAATAATCCTGATTTAAGCTATCACCGGCAGCCTACAAGAATTGTACCTTATTCACAATCCCCAGAAGAGCCTAGAGACGATGAACCTGATGATTCAAGCTCTGCCCAACTGCCTTCAACCAAGGTACCTGGTTCAAGATCACCCCAAAAGCCTACAGTAAATGTACCTGGTTCAAAATCTCCCCAACAACCTACAGGCAAGGCACCTATTTCAGGAACACCTCAAAAGCCTACAAGGACTACACCTGGTTCTCAATCACCCCAACAACCTACAAGCAGTGAACCTGATTTGAGCTATCCTCGACAGCCTACAAGGTATGTACCAGGCTCCCGATCACCCAAACAACCTACAAGCAGTGAACCTGATTTGAGCTATGCTCGGCAGCCTTCAAACAAGGAACGTTATTTAAACTATCCCCGACAGCCTACAAGACTTGTACCTGAGTCACAATCCTCAAAAGAGCCTACAAACGATGAACCTGATTCAAGCTCTCCCCAACTGCCTTTGACTAAGGTACCAGGTTTAAGACCACCCCAACAGCCTACAGGTAGTGAACCAGATTTGAGCTATCCTCGACAGCCTACAAGGTATGTACCAGGCTCCCGATCGCCCCAACAACCTACAAGCAGTGAACCTGATTTGAGCTATGCTCGACAGCCTACAAGGTATGAACCAGGTTCGCGATCACCCCAGCAGCCTTCAAACAAAGAACGTGATTTAAACTATCCTCGACAGCCTACAAGACTTGTACCTGATTCACTATCCTCAAAAGAGCCTACAAAAGATGAACCTGATACAAGCTCTCCCCAACTGCCTTCGACAAAGGTACCTGGTTCAAGACCACCCCAACAGCCTACAATAAATACACCTGGTTCACAATCTCCTCAGCAGCCAATAGGCAGGGTACCTGATTCAAAATCACCTAAGCAGCCTACAAACAATGTACCTGGTTCAAACTCTCCCCAACAACCTACAGGCAAGGTATATAATTCAGGAACACCCCAAAAGCCTACAAGGACTACACCTAGTTCAAAATCACCCCAACAACCTACAGGCAGTGAACCTAATTTGAGCTATCCTCGACAGCCTACAAGGTATGTACCAGGTTCACAATCACCCCAGCAGCCTTCAAACAAGGAACGTGATTTAAGCTATCCCAGACAACCTACAAGAATTGTACCTAATTCACAATCCCCAAAAGAGCCTACAAACGATAAACCTGATTCAAGCTCTCCCCAACTGCCTTCAACTAATGTACCTGGTTCAAGACCACCCCAACAGCCTACAATAAATACACCTGGTTCACAATCTCCTAAGCAGCCAATAGGCAAGGTACCTGATTCAAAATCACCCAAGCAGCCTACAAACAATGTACCAGGTTCAAACTCTCCCCAACAACCTACAGGCAAGGTATCTAATTCAGGAACACCCCAAAAGCCTAACAGGACTACACCTGGTTCAAAATCACCCCAACAACCTACAGGCAGTGAACCTGATTTGAGCTATCCTCGTAAGCCTACTAGGTATGTACCAGGTTCACAATCACCCCAGCAGCCTTCAAACAAGGAACGTGATTTAAGCTATCCCAGACAACCTACAAGATTTGTACCTGATTCACAATCCCCAGATGAGCAAACAGATGATGAACCTGATTCAAGCTCTCCCCAACTGCCTTCGACCAAGGTACCTGGTTCAAGACCACCCCAACAGCCTATAATAAATAGTCCTGGTTCTCAATCTCCTCAGCAGCCAATAGGCAAGGTACCTGATTCAAGATCACCTAAGCAGCCAATAAACAATGTACCTGGTTCAAAATCTCCCCAACAACCTACAGGCAAGGTATCTAATTCAGGAACACCCCAAAAGCCTACAAGCACTACACCTGGTTCACAATCACCCCAACAATCTACAAGCAGTGAACCTGATTTGAGCTATCCTCGACAGCCTACAAGGTATGTACCAGGTTCCCGATCACTGCAACAACCTACAAGCAGTGAACCTGATTTGAGATATCCTCAGCAGCCTACAAGCTATGTACCAGATTCACGATCACCCCAGCAGCCTTCAAGTAATGAACCTGATTTAAGCTATCCCCAGCAGCCTTCAAGGATTTTACCTGATTCACAATCCCCACAAGATCCTACAATTAATGAACCTGATTCAAGCTCTGCTCAACAGCCTGCAATCAAGGTACCTAGCTCAAGATCACCCCAACAGCCCACAATCAATAGACCTGGTTCACAAGCTTCTCAGCAGCCAGTAGGCAAGGTATCTGATTCAAGATCACCCAAGCAGCCTACAAACAATGTACCAGGTTCACGGTCTCCTCTGCAGCCAATAGGCAAGGTACCTGGTTCAGAATCATCCCAACAACCAACAAACAGTGAACCTGATTTAAGCTATCCCCGACAACCGACAAGAATTGTACCTGATTCACAATCCCCGCAAGAGCCTACAATTGATGAACCTGATTCAAGATCACCCAAACAGCCTACAATTAATATACCTGGTTCACAATCTCTTCGGCAGCCAATAAGCAACTTACCTAATTCGAGATCACCCAAGCAGCCTACAAACAATGTAACTGGTTCAAAATCTCCCCAACAACCTACAGGCAAGGTACCTAATTCAGAAACATCCCAAGAGCCTACAAGCAATACACCTAGTTTACAATCACCCCAACAACCTACAAGCAGTGAACCTGATCTGAGCTATCCTCAACAGCCTACAAGCTTTGTTTTAAGTTCACAATCACCCAAGCAGCCCTCAAGCAATGATCCCGATTCAAGCTATCCCCAACAGCCTACAAGAATTTTACCTGATTCACAATCCCCACAAGAGCCTACATTTGACGAACCTGATTCAAGCTCTGCCCAACAGCCTTCAACCAAGGTACCTGGCTCAAGATCACCCCAACAGCCCACAACAGATATACCTGGTTCACGGTCTCCTCAGCAGCCAATAGGCAAGGTAGCTGGTTCAGGATCACCTCAACAAGCTACAAGCAGTAAACCTGATTTTAGCTATCCCCCCCAATCGACAACAGTTGTACCTGATTCACAATCCCCACAAGAGCCTACATTTGAGGAACCTGATTCAAGCTCTGCCCAACAGCCTTCAACCAAGGTACCTGGCTCAAGATCACCCCAACAGCCTACAATCAATAGACCTGGTTCACAATCTCCTCAGCAGCAAGTAGGCAAGGTATCTGATTCAATATCACCCAAGCAGCATACAAACAATGTACCTGGTTCAAAATCTCCCCAACAACCTTCAGGCAAGGTACCTAACTCAGGAACACCTCAACAGTCTACAAGCAATACACCAGGTTCCCAATCACCCCAAAAACCTAAAAGCAAAGAACCTGATTCACAATCCCCACAAGAGCCTACATTTGATGAACCTGGTTCAAGTACTGCTCAACAGCCCACAAACAATGAACCTGATTTAAGCTATACCAGACAGCCTACAAGCAGTTTACCTGGTTCAAGCAGTCCCCAACAGCCTACAACCGATGTACCTGATTCAAGATTACCCCAGCAGCCTACAAGCAATATGCCTGGTTCACTGTTTCCTCAGCAGCCTATAGGCAAGGTACCTGATTCAATATCACCCCAGCAACCTAGAAACAGTGTACCTGGTTCAACATCTCTTGAGCAGCCTACAGGCAAGGCACCTAATTCAGGAAGACCCCAACAGCATATAAACAATGTACCTGGTTCAGGATTACCCCAACAGCCTTTAAGCAATGATCCTGATTTAAGCTATCCCCAACTGCCTACAGAAATAGTACCTGATTCACAATCCCCACAAGAGTCTACAATTGATGTACCTGATCCACAATTGTCCCAAAATCCTACAAGCAATGTACCTGGTTCACAATTACTGCAACAACATTCAATCAATGAACCTGGTTTAAGCTTTCCCCAACAGCTTACAAGCAGTGTACCTGGTTCAAGGTCACCCCAAGACCCTTCACGCAATGTTCCTGATTCACAGACAATACCAAAAGGTAATAACATTTTAAAAGGATATTTTAAAGTAAAAAAGTTAAAGTTATCATCTAATTTATTTCAGTGTTTAAAATATTATTTGACGTTAAAACAGTAATACGTATAAATATGGCTATAAATGGTACAAAACAATTACCAAAAATAGAGACCGGGTGGCGCTCTCAAACAAAAAATAAAAACAATGACAATGTTCAATAAAGTAACAAATAAGTCCTCCAAAAATCCTGACTAGTCCAGGCTGCTCTTTTTCCAGATGTGGTCAGTCTCTTGGCACTAGGGTAATCTGTAGAATAGGAAGGAAAAAACACAAAGGCGGCGAATGGCCTAGTACAGTCAGGATACTAGATAAGATGGAAACAAAATCACTACTCACATGTGGGAAAGCACCAAAGAGGCGCTTATAAAGCAGGCTGGAGCTTCGCAGTAGTCCAGATGACTGTATACAGGCAATGCCGGTCCACTAGCAGGGTTAAAATGTAGTACTCAGGGGGTGTAGATGATCCCTGCAGCAAGAGAACACAGAATCTCTTTGCTTAGCACAGCAAGGCCAACAAACCTTATAAGTGATAGAGTACACTTACATACGTGTAGCACCAGATAGGTGTTATATATGCAGGCTGGAACTTCTCAGCCGCCCAGCAAACTGCACTCCAGCAAACAGCTCACAAAAATCTCATAAACAGGATAAAAGGCAATCCCAGGATAAAAGCAAGTGCATATAAAAAATATAATTTATTAAAAACAGCAACGCGTTTCTCAGTCAAATTCAGGCTGTTTCTTATTAGTCTGAAGAAACAGTCTATGTTCTCTCGCTGTTCTACACCCCCCCTGAGTACTACATTCTAACCCTGCTAGTAGACCAGCATTGCCAGTATACAGTCTTCTAGGCTACTGCGAAGCTCCAGCCTGCTTTATAAGCGCCTCTTTGCTTTTCCACATACGGGTAGTGATTTTGTCTCCATCTTATCTGGTATCATGACTGCACTAGGCCATTTGGTGCCTTTGTGCTTTTTCTTCCTATTATACCTAAAAATATGTGCCTGTTTGCTATATAACTAATTTAGGGCAAGATTACGGGTGGCACGCTAAGAGATACACGCAAGCAAAAAGGGGTTTTATGCGAGTGTTTGCACGCATCGGATGTATCGTAAGTTAAAAGTAAATGCAATCGCTTGAGCACAATTGAAGTTAATGTGCATCGGGCTACTGCGTTCTCAAAGCTCTGGCTAACTATTTTGCAAAACAAAAGTGTCACAAAACACATCAAGAATACAAAATACAGTTACACTCATAATAACAGTATCTAATAAAAATTATTTTAAAAAAATAATGGGGGAAAAAGTTTATAATTGCTCAAAGAAATGAGGTCTCGGGTGTTTATATATACAGTATATGTTTATATGTGTGTACATACAGTATGTATTTAAGTATTTATATGTGTATGTATGTATTTACAGATATATATACAAATCTAAACACATAAATACATATATACACACATAAAGACATATGTACACACAAATAGACATATATATAATTGCATTGGAGCCCTTTGCAGTTAAGTAGATGAAAACATGAAAAAGCATATTTATGCAATATTCATATTCAGTAAAGTGTTTTACTGTGTATTTACTGTAATTATGTCACTTTCCAAAGTTCTGCACATAGCAGAATGCTAGTGGAAAGCATAATTGTGCGTGTAACGTCTTAAGGGTTATGCTGCCTGACTGGAATGTGAAGCTGTTCAGTGTGTGAGTTTGCAACATTTGTTGCAATGTGTGGGGTGGGGACTCTTACCTGTTTAAATGTGCATGGATGCTGGGAGATTTCCTCTTTCTTGTCTGCAACTGCTGGAGAAAGGTTTTTTCCCCGCCCATCCCTCCCTTGTTGTTAACATGTTTAATCTTTGTTTCAGGGTAAAGGGGGCGGCACTGAGGGACGGCTGCCATTAGGGTGGTTGGAGGACTTTGGCAGGGGCATGCCTAATCAGGCTAGCTTATCTTAAGTCCAAAGTGGTAATTTTTGGCTTCACATCATGGACGTTTGTTGTGCGTCTTGCGTCTAAATGATGACCGTTACAGGTATGGAGCAACTTGTTGTGTAGGTAGGAATCACCAGCTGGCATGGCGGGGTCCCGGCCGAATAATTTTTATGGTTTCCGCGAGAGTGTGGTCGAGCTAATGGGAGGGGCATGATGTTGCAAGTCGCAGCTTGTAACGCCTCTCCCCGCGGGCCTGCTGACCTAGAAACCCCTTGTGGATGATTCCAGCCTCTGAAGGGCAATGCTCGGCAGGAGCATTGCGACAACCGATCCGGGCCGGTGACCTCACCACGCTTGCTGTAGATACTAGGTTATGGTTAGCTTTAGGATATAGCTTAGCCTCAGATGCCGCCACCTCTTCGATAAGCCTTAAGCTTTATAAGTTAAATAAGTTTAGAGTTTGCCTGGTTTTGTTTAATAAACGCGACCTTGCTTCACGGTCTTATACCTCCAATACATGTGTCTGTGTCTTTATTGGGAAAGGTGGGAATGAAGTCATGGCGATTTGACCCTTATATGTTTTATGTATTTATAAATAGATATTCCCATATATACAGTATGTATATATATATATATATATATATATAAAACTCTCACCATAATGGCAACTGCCAGGGTGCCAGCGGTTAAATATATCAAGTAGGAGAAGGCACTCATTGGTCTTTTCAAGTGTACTTTATTTCAAAAGTGTGACATTTCGGGGACACACTCCCCTTCCTCAGATAAGAGGAAGGGGAGTCCCCCCCCCCCCCCGAAATGTCATGCTTTTGAAATAAAGTACACTTGAAAAGACCAGTGAGTTCCTTCTCCTACTTGAGATATATATATATATATATATATATATATATATATATATATATATATATATATATATATACAGTATATATATATATAAATCTCAGAAATTAGGAGCGCACTTGCCGGGTCTTAAACAAGATATTATTTATTCATACTGTATGAATAAATAATATCTTGTTTAAGACCCGGCGAGTGCGCTCCTAATTTCTGAGATTTCTATGCATTTGATTGAATGCACCCCGGGCAGCTTTAATCCTTGAAAGTGTGTGCAGTGCCCTACGGACATTGAGTGTATATATATATATATATATATATATATATATATATATATATATATATATAGTGGATATAAAAAGTCTACACACCCCTGTTAAAATGACAGGTTTCTGTGATGTAAAAAAATGAGACAAAGATAAATCATTTCAGAACTTTTTCCACCTTTAATGTGACCTATAAACTGTACAACTCAATTGAAAAACAAACTGAAATCTTTTAGGTAAAGGAAAAAAAATTTAAAAAAATAATATGGTTGCATAAGTGTGCACACCCTTAAACTAATACTTTATTGAAGCACCTTTTGATTTTATTACAGCACTCAGTCTTTTTGGGTATGAGTTTTTCAGCATGGCACATTTTGACTTGGCAAGATTTGCCCACTCTTCTTTGCAAAAACACTCTAAATCTGTCAAAATGCGAGGGCATCTCCTGTGCACAGCCCTCTTCAGATCACCCCACAGATTTTGAATTGGATTCAGGTCTGGGCTCTGGCTGGGCCATACCAAAACCTTAATCTTCTTCTGGTGAAGCCATACCTTTGTTGATTTGGATGTATGCTTTGGGTCGTTGTCATGCTGAAAGATGAAGTTCCTCTTCATGTTCAGCTTTCTAGCAGAAGCCTGAAGGTTTTGTGCCAATATTGTCTGGTATTTGAAACTTTTCATTATTCCCTCTACCTTGACTAAGGCCCCAGTTCCAGCTGAAGAAAAACAGCCCCAAAGCATGATGCTGCCACCACCATGCTTCGCTGTGGGTATGGTGTTCTTTTGGTGATATGCAGTGTTGTTTTTGCGCCAAACATATCTTTTGGAATTATGGCCAAAAAGTTAAACTTTGGTTTCATCAGACCAGAACACCTTTTGCAACATGCTTTTGGGAAACTTCAGATGTGTTTTTGCAAAATTTAGCCGGGCTTGGATTTTTTTTTGTAAGAAAAGGCTTCCGTCTTGCCACTCTACCCCATAGCCCAGACATAGGAAGAATACGGGCGATTGTTGTCACATGTACCACACAGCCAGTACTTGCCAGATATTCCTGCAGCTCCTTTAATGTTGCTGTAGGCCTCTTGGCAGCCTCCGAGACCAGTTTTCTTCTCATCTTTTCATCAATTTTGGAGGGACGTCCAGTTCTTGGTAATGTCACTGTTGCACCATATTTTCTTCACTTGATGATGACTGTCTTCACTGTGTTCCATGGTATATCTAATGCCTTGGAAATTCTTTTGTACCCTTCTCCTGACTGATACCTTTTAATAATGAGATCCCTCTGATGTTTTAGAAGCTCTCTGCGGACCATGGCTTTTGCTGTAGGATGCAACTAACAGCTGAACTTTATTTGGGGTTAATCAGAGGCACTTTAAATGATGACAGGTGTGTACTGACTCATATTTAACATGATTTTGAATGTGATTGCTTAATTCTGAACACAGCTACATCCCCAGTTATAAAAGGGTGTTCACACTTATGCAACCATATTATTTTAGTTTTTTATTTTTATTTCCCTTTACCTAAAATATTTCAGTTTGTTTTTCAATTGAGTTGTACAGTTTATAGGTCACATTAAAGGTGGAAAAAGTTCTGAAATGATTAATCTTTGTCTCATTTTTTTACATCACAAAAACCTGACATTTTAACTGGGGTGTGTAGACTTTTTATATCCACTGTGTATATATATATATATATATATATATATATATATATATATATATATATATATATATTTATATATACATATATATGTATATATCTATACCTACATATAATCATATATATATATATATATATATATATATATATATATATATATAGAGAGAGAGAGAGAGAGAGAGAGAGAGAGAGATAGATAGATAGATATAGGTATATATAGTACCAAAATACAATCATATATACAGTATATATATATATATATATATATATATGTGTGTGTGTATAATATGAATAATTATGACATATGAATAAATAGAACATATTCTGCTATTTGAAGAACATTGGAATGTAAAATATTCATATTTTAATGTCAGGTTAGCGCACATTAGAATTAGAATGCAATAGGGTTTGCACGTGAGTAGGGTTAGGTTTTTTCCACTTTTTTGATCCTTTGTCTTCTTTGCGGAATACGTTAACGTGATTGATTCGAAGTTCAGCTTATTGCGTGCATCGGGTTAGCGCAAGAGTGAAAACATTTTACTTTCAATTTGTAATACGAGCGCTACCCGACAAGCGCAGAAACCTTACTTCTAACAAAGTTAGTGCGTAATCGGGAGCGTTAAATACCGATCTTCTTGTAATCTGGCCATGTGTTTTTACAAGTCTAACAAAAGAAACAAGAATCTATTGTTAAAAGAATGGTCGGGGGGCTTTCATATGACCAGACATTATCGGATTGTACTGATGCATGTAACCAGTTTGATAATCGAATGTTCGTTATGTTTCTTTGTATTTTACAACTACAAAGAAAAATTAAAGGGACAGTTTATCAGTTTACCTTTTCCTCTACTTTAATTTCTTTCAAGTGATCCATTTTACCTGCTGGAGTGTATTAAAATGTTTATTAATAGCTCATTTTACTTTATTTCTGCTTTTGAAATAACTGCTTTTTCCTGTGCAATCCCTACCTATTCTGAATGTTTTCTTTGAGTGCTAAGCACTTTCCCACCTGGGTGCTAAGATTTTTACATTTTTTAACAATTTATTTTTAACTTTTTTATTAGACGATTACCTTTCCAATGGTGGGTATTGGGGGTCTGTAGCTGCTTAGATACCTGAGATACAGGCTTCTAAGCAGCATGCCCCCTGCTTCTATACTTAACATTGTTAAGTATAAATAAAGTTGCACAGTGACGTCATCACGTTATTGCGCGTGATGTCACCACGCAAAACGGGAAGCCCCAGCAATGCCTGTCACTCTACAGGCACGATCGCCGGTGTAAGAGCGGGTGGGAGCCCCCAGATCTCCCTCAAGGTGGGAGAGTGCTAGTGACGGCTCAGAGCCGTCATTAACACTCAAAGGGTTAAAGGGATATGAAACCCAAAAGGTTTATATTTCTTATTTTTCATGATTCAAATTGGGCATGTGATTTCAAACAAGTTTCCAATTTACTTCTTTTATCCAATTTGCTTCATTTTCTGGGTATCTTTTTTTGAAGCGGCAGCAATGCACTACTGAGAACTCTCTGAAGACATTTGGAGAGCCAATAAAAAGAGGCATTTTTGTGCAGCCACCAATCAGCATCAAGCTCCCAGTAATGCATTGCTGGTCCTGAGCCTACCTAGATATGGTTTCCAACTAAGGATACCAAGAGAATGAAGCAGTTTAGCTAATAGAAGCAAATTGGAAAGTTGTTTGAAATCCCATGTCTGAATCATGAAAGAAAAAATGTGTTTCCTATCCCTTTAACTATATGTTAAAGAAATCCTGTGTAAACATAGCCAGCAGAAACAAATTACACTCTTAGTAAGAGGTAGAAGAGATAAGCAATACAATTTTACTTTTTAATTGTTCTGCATATTGGGCTTTGGTTTACAGAGATAATATAAAGAAGCATGTGTATGTACAGAACAGGGATAAACTAAGGATATCTGATTTCCCTTTAAGCTCAACCCATTTTGATGGGTTATGGTTTCAAACAACAAAAACTGACATTTCAAATTCAAAATAAACATAAAAGAGCATTTTTCATACATATTATACTCTGCAGCTGGTATAACAAGTCTCTGGAAAAAACATTAAAGGGACATGAAACCTATTATTTTTCTTTCATGATATAGAAAGAGCATGCAATTTTAAACAACTTTCTAATTTACTTCTATTATCTAATTTGTTTTATTCTCTTGATATTCTTTGCTGATAGCATATCTAGATAGGCTTAGTAGCTGCTGATTAGTTGCTGCACTTAGAAGCCTCATGTGATTGGCTCATCCATGTGCATTGCTTTTTCTTCAACTAAGGATATCTAGAAAATTAAGCAAAATAAATAATAGAAGTAAATTGGACAGTTGTTTAAATTTGTATTCTCTTTCTGAATCATGAAAGAAAAATTGGGGGTTTAGTGTCCCTTTAAGGTAAAAACTATTTTACAGTATACTGTCCCTTTAATTAAATATATAAAAAAAAAAAATAGAATTAGGGCAGTAATGTTCAAATATTTCTATTTTTTCTCCAGTTACAGCGTTGTGTTCCTCAGTTGCAACTCATTTAACTGCTCCAGTTACAATGTAAGTATGGTAATTCAAACAGAGGAAAATTCAGCAAAATACTAACAAGCATGTTCCGTTAAATACATTTTTATCTTACTTTTTTATTTTAGAGTTTCCTGTCCAGCAAAATGTCTAAGTGGCTCAGGAAGTGTGTGGGGATCTGACACATACACTGATGTAAGCATGGGTCTTCAAATATTTTAAAAACTTGAAACATTTGATAAATAGATCAAAAACATTTTTTTAAAAGGACACTGAACACATTGTAACATTTCCATTGTCTTGCTACAAAGTAACACATCAGCTAAGTTTAAACATTTTTAAAACAAATTAACATTGTGTCCAACCACCACTTTTATTTGGATGGGAAGATAACACTAGCCACTGTTATTATGTTAGTATTTATTGTATTTTTTTTCAGTTGTTATAGTCTGAAGCCAATTAGGGAACGATATGCAGCAGGGTTAGAGATGAGAAGTCAGCAGGGTGCGTTTCCAAAAATTAGAATTAGAAAATCCATTCCTGAAGCCACTAGGTGAGGTCTATGTGTACAAAGGGATAGTGAGAAAAATAATAGCCAGGCATAAAATTATCACAATGCACAATTGTTGGCCCATTGTAGCTTTTCCTACTAAATCCATATAAAGAGCATGGGTGTGTGACTTCAGTGTACTGGCTAAACCCCAAGGCATTAGTGCAGTTTGCCCGATGGGCTGACGTGGTCTGGTCTTTTGAACTATCATTTTATAATTCACATCATGGCCTCTAGTTATCAAGCCGTCAACCTCAAATACGCTGGAATTCCGCAGCATATTTGTGGCGAGGCTGATTCGCCTTAGTTATCAAAGGCTAGAGACCGGCAAAAGTAGAATTTTGTGACGTAAACTTCGATCCGCCGGACTCAGTCCGACACAGAACGATTCTTACGTCACTCCAGATGTTCCGCACACAAGTGCGGCACAATCTGACTACTTTTGCTAGTTATCAAAAAACTAGCAGGTACGCTCGGCACTTTTCCAGCCCAGCGTACCTGGTTTTCAAACCACCACCCTGGAGGCGGCGGATCCCATAGGAATCAATGGGGGTTTGACCATAGCGAAAGTACAAGTTCGCTGCTGCCAGACATCCCATTGATTCCTATGGGAGATGTCTACACCTAACACCCTAACATGTACCCCGAGTCTAAACACCACTAATCTGTCCCCCCTACACCGCCGCAACTAAATAAATGTATTACACCCTAAACTGCCGCTCCCGGAGCCCACTGCAAGCTACTCTATACATATTAACCCCTAAACCTCTGCTCCCGGAGCCCACCGCAACTATAATATATGTATTAACCCCTAAACCGCCGCTCCCGGACCCTGCCACAACCTATATTAAATGTATTAACCCCTAATCTGCCCCCCCTACACCGTCGCCACCTATAATACATTTATTAACCCCTATCCTGCCCCCCACTACACCGCCGCCACTGTAATAAATTTATTAACCCCTAAACCTAAGTCTAACACTAACCCTAACACCCCCCCTAAATATTAATTAAATAAATCTAAATAATATTTCTATTATGAACTAAATTAATCCTATTTAAAACTAAATACTTACCTTTAAAATAAACCCTAATATAGCTACAATATAAATAATAATTATATTGTAGCTATCTTAGGATTTATTTTTATTTTACAGGCATCTTTCAATTTATTTTAACTAGGTACAATAGCTATTAAATAGTTATTAACTATTTAATAGCTTACCTAGCTAAAATAAAGAGAAATTTACCTGTAAAATAAAAACTAACCTAAGTTACAATTACACCTAACACTACACTATACTTTAATAAATGATTCCTATTTAAAACTAAATACCTGTAAAATAAACCCTAAGATAGCTACAATGTAATTAATAATTACATTGTAGCTATTTTAGGAATTATATTTATTTTACAGGTAACTTTGTATTTATTTTAGCTAGTTAGAATAGTTATTAAATAGTTATTAACTATTTAATAACTACCTAGCTAAAAGAAATACAAAATTACCTGTAAAATAAATCCTAACCTAAGTTACAATTAAACCTAACACTACACTATCATTAAATAAATTAAATAAATTAACTACAAATAACTACAATTAAATACAATTACATAAACTAACTAAAGTTACAAAAAATAAAAAAATAGGTTACAAACATTTAAAAAATATTACAACAATTTTAAGCTACTCACACCTAATCTAAGCCCCCTAATAAAATAACAAACCCTGATAATAAAAAAATGCCCTACCCTATTCTAAATTAAAAAAGTTCAAAGCTCTTTTACCTTACCAGCCCTTAAAAGGGCCATTTGTGGGGCATGCCCCAAAGAATTCAGCTCTTTTGCCTGTAAAAGAAAAATACAAAAACCCCCCCAACATTAAAACCCACCACCCACATACCCCTAATCTAACCCAAACCCCCCTTAAAATAACCTAACACTAATCCCCTGAAGATCATCCTACCTTGAGTTGTCTTCACTCAGCCGAGCAGCGATGGAACCGAAGAGGAGACCCGGAGCGGCAGAAGTTATCCTCCAAGCGGCGCTGAAGAAATCTTCCATCCGATGAAGTGATCCTCCAAGCGGCGCTGAAGAAGTCTTCCATCTGGGCGATGTCATCTTCCAAGAGGCGCTGAAGAAGTCTTCTATCCGGGCGATGTCATCTTCCAAGCAGGGTCTTCAATCTTCATCCCGCCGACGCGGAACATCCTTCTTTCCCGACGGACTACCGATGAATGAAGGCTCCTTTAAGGGACGTCATCCAAGATGGCGTCCCTTCAATTCCGATTGGCTGATAGGATTCTATCAGCCAATCGAAATTAAGGTAGGAAAAATCTGATTGGCTGATTGAATCAGCCAATCAGATTCAAGTTCAATCCGATTGGCTGATCCAATCAGCCAATCAGATTGAGCTCGCATTCTATTGGCTGATCGGAACAGCCAATAGAATGCAAGCCCAATCTGATTGGCTGATTGGATCAGCCAGTCGGATTGAACTTGAATCTGATTGGCTGATTCAATCAGCCAATCAGATTTTTCCTACCTTAATTCCGATTGGCTGATAGAATCCTATCAGCCAATCGGAATTGAAGGGACGCCATCTTGGATGACGTCCCTTAAAGGAGCCTTCATTCGTCGGTAGTCCGTCGGGAAAAAAAGGATGTTCCGCGTCGGCGGGATGAAGATTGAAGACCCCGCTTGGAAGATGACATCGCCCGGATAGAAGACTTCTTCAGCGCCTCTTGGAAGATGACATCGCCCGGATGGAAGACTTCTTCAGCGCCGCTTGGAGGATCACTTCATCGGATGGAAGATTTCTTCAGCGCCGCTTGGAGGATAACTTCTGCCGCTCCGGGTCTCCTCTTCGGTTCCATCGCTGCTCGGCTGAGTGAAGACGACTCAAGGTAGGATGATCTTCAGGGGATTAGTGTTAGGTTATTTTAAGGGGGGTTTGGGTTAGATTAGGGGTATGTGGGTGGTGGGTTTTAATGTTGGGGGGGTTGTATTTTTCTTTTACAGGCAAAAGAGCAGAGTTCTTTGGGGCATGCCCCACAAATGGCCCTTTTAAGGGCTGGTAAGGTAAAAGAGCTTTGAACTTTTTTAATTTAGAATAGGGTAGGGCATTTTTTTATTTTGGGGGGGTTTGTTATTTTATTAGGGGGCTTAGATTAGGTGTAAGTAGCTTAAAATTGTTGTAATATTTTTAAAATGTTTGTAACTTATTTTTTTTATTTTTTGTAACTTAGCTTTTTTTATTTTTTGTACTTTAGTTAGTTTATGTAATTGTATTTAATTGTAGTTATTTGTAGGTAATTTATTTAATTAATTTAATGATAGTGTAGTGTTAGGTTTAATTGTAACTTAGGATATATTTTACAGGTTATTTTGTATTTCTTTTAGCTAGGTAGTTATTAAATAGTTAATAACTATTTAATAACTATTCTAACTAGCTAAAATAAATACAAAGTTACCTGTAAAATAAATATAAATCCTAAGATAGCTACAATGTAATTATTATTTATATTGTAGCTATCTTAGGGTTTATTTTACAGGTAAATATTTAGTTTTAAATAGGAATAATTTATTAAAGTATAGTGTAGTGTTAGGTGTAATTGTAACTTAGGTTAGTTTTTATTTTACAGCTTAATTTCTCTTTATTTTAGCTAGGTAGGTATTAAATAGTTAATAACTATTTAATAGCTATTGTACCTAGTTAAAATAAATTGAAATTTGCCTGTAAAATAAAAATAAATCCTAAGATAGCTACAATATAATTATTATTTATATTGTAGCTATATTAGGCTTTATTTTAAAGGTAAGTATTTAGTTTTAAATAGGATTAATTTAGTTCATAATAGAAATATTATTTAGATTAATTTAATTAATATTTAAGTTAGGGGGGTGTTAGGGTTAGTGTTAGACTTAGGTTTAGGGGTTAATAATTTTATTACAGTGGCGGCGGTGTAGTGGGGGGCAGGATAGGGGTTAATAAATTTATTATAGGTGGCGACGGTGTAGGGGGGGCAGGATAGGGGTTAATAAATTTAATATAGGTTGCGGCGGGGTCAGGGGGCGGCGGTTTAGGGGTTAAACTATTTATTTTGTTGCGGCGAGGTGCGGGATCAGCAGGATAGCGGTTAATAACTTTATTATAGAGGGCGAGGGTATAGGGGGGGGCAGGATAGGGGTTACTAGGTATAATGTAGGTGGCAGCGGTGTCCGGGAGCGGCGGTTTAGGGGTTAATACATTTATAAGAGTTGCGGCGGGGTCTAGGAGCGGTGGTTTAGAGGTTAATACATTTATAGCAGTTGCGGCGGGGTCTAGTAGCGGCGGTTTAGGGGTTAGTAACTTTATTTAGTTGCGGGGGGCTCCGGGGGCGCTGGTATAGGGGGTAGAACAGTGTAGTTAGTGTGGGTGCTTAGTGACAGGCTAGCAATAAAGCTGTAAAAAAGCCGAAGAGCAGTGAGATCGGATGAGTGATAACTCTCACAGTCCGCTGCTCATCGCCCCGTACTTGGTGTGCAGCTTTTTGACAGCTTTTTTGATAACTTAGGCAAATTTTTGCAGGTCCGCGGTGGCGATGTGAGGCGAGCTTAGGCGGCGAAGACAGGTAAAATAGACACGTTGATAACTACCCCCCCATGTCTTTTTAGCGTGTGGATCCCTAAAAACACTTTTTAGTCAATTTTGTTACTTCATATGACCCAAAATATATATTGAGGATACTCAGCTCCTAAATCCTCAAATGTGGCCAAATACACCTAAAAGAATCTGTTAAATTGAACTGTTTTACATGGCAAGCATTTCTGTGACTATTGAAAGTGCTTAAAGGGACATGAAATGATTCACATAGAGAATACAATTTTAAACAACTTTCCAATTTACTTCTATTATTTAATTTGCTTCCTTCTCTTGTTGTTGAAAGGTTTATCTAGGTAAGCTCAGGAGCAGCAGAGAACCTAGGTTCTAGCTGTTGATTGGTGGCTGCATATATATATTGATTGTGATTGGCTCACCCATGTGTTCGGTTAGAAACCAGTAGTGCATTACTGCTTCTTCAACAAATGATTCCAAGAGAAAGAAACAGATTAGCTAATAGAAGTAAATTAGAAAGTTGTTTGAAATTGTATTCTCTATCTGAATCATGAAAGAAAATTTGTGGGTTTCATGTCCCTTTAAGTCTCATGAATTAGATTGAAGAGCGAGTAGATATATATTTTTTACTAACTCCACATAGTGCCAAGTTCATGCTACAGTTTGTACTTTACTATTTGGCTGGTGTGACTGCCCAACCAGGTGACTAAAGACAGATCAAAATAACTGGTGCATTTTGAGAATCCACAAATTGTCCAAACTTCATGTGGGTTAACCCCTTAATGACCGAGGACGTGCAGGGTACGTCCTCAGAAAAAAGGCAGTTAATGCCTGAGAACGTACCCTGCACGTCCTCGGTGTGGAAAGCAGCTGGAAGCGATCCTGCTCGCTTCCAGCTGCTTTCCGGTTATTGCAGTGATGCCTCGATATGGAGGCATCCTGCAATAACCTTAGATGGCCATCCGATGCAGAGAGAGCCACTCTGTGGCCCTCTCTGCACCGGACATCGATGGCCGGTATCGTTGGTGGGTGGGAGCCGGTGTGGGAGGTGGGTGGCGGCCATCGATGGCCCTTGTCATGTGGAGGGGGGGCGGGATCGTGGGCGTGCAAGTCCGGGCGCGCGCGGGGGCGCGCGCACGTGCACGAGGGGGCGCGCGGGGGGGCGCGCCGGGGCAGGGACCGGGTGGGGACCGCTGCACTACAGAAAAAAATGTGTCCCAAAATAAAAGTGGGACAAGTAATTTTAAAAAAAAACACCTTATTCGGTATTTAGGTGGTGGGGGGTGGTCGGGGGGGGGGGGGGGGGGGGGGGGGGTGGGGGGAAATAACAAAAAATAAAAATTAAATAAATATTTGATTGTGAAAAATGGGTACTGGCAGACAGCTGCCAGTACCCAAGATGGCCCCCAATAAGGCAGAGGGGGAGGCTTAGAGAGCTGTTTTGGGGGGGATCAGGGAGGTTGGGGGCTAAGGGGGATCCTAAACACAGCATATGTAAATATGCTTTTTTTTTTTTTCTTTTTAAAAAAAAAAAAATCTTTTATTTTAGTACTGGCAGACTTTCTGCCAGTACTTAAGATGGCGGGGACAATAGTGGGGTGGGGGAGGGAAGGGAGCTGTTTGGGAGGGATCAGGGGGTGGGATGTGTCAGGTGGGAGGCTGAACTCTACACTAAAGCTAAAATTAACCCTGCAAGCTCCCTACACACTACCTAATTAACCCCTTCACTGCTAGCCATAATACACGTGTGATGCGCAGCAGCATTTAGCGACTTTCTAATTACCAAAAAGCAACGCCAAAGTCATATATGTCTGCTATTTCTGAACAAAGGGCATCCCAGAGAAGCATTTACAACCATTTGTGCCATAATTGCACAAGCTGTTTGTAAATAATTTCAGTGAGAAACCTAAAATTGTGAAAAAATTAACGTTTTTTTTAATTTGATCGCATTTGGCGGTGAAATGGTGGCATGAAATATACCAAAATGGGCCTATATCAATACTTGGGGTTGTCTACTACACTACACTAAAGCTAAAATTAACCCTAGAAGCTCCCTACATGCTCCCTAATTAACCCCTTCACTGCTGGGCATAATACGCGTATTTTGCGCAGGGGCATTTAGCAGCCTTCTAATTACCAAAAAGCAAAGCCAAAGCCATATATGTCTGCTATTTCTGAACAAAGGGGATCCCAGAGAAGCATTTACAACCATTTATGCTATAATTGCATAAGTTGTTTGTAAATAATTTCAGTGAGAAACCTAAAGTTTGTGAAAATATTTGTGAAAAAGTGAAAAAAAATTTTTATTTGATCGCATTTGGCGGTGAAATGGTGGCATGAAATATACCAAAATGGGCCTAGATCAATACTTTGGGATGTCTTCTAAAAAAAAATATATACATGTCAATGGATATTCAGGGATTCCTGAAAGATATTAGTGTTCCAATGTAACTAGCGCTAATTTTGAAAAAAAGTGGTTTGGAAATAGCAAAGTGCTACTTGTATTTATGGCCCTATAACTTGCAAAAAAAGCAAAGAACATGTAAACATTGGGTATTTCTAAACTCAGGACAAAATTTAGAAACTATTTAGCATGGGTGTTTTTTGGTGGTTGTAGATGTGTAACAGATTTTGGGGGTCAAAGTTAGAAAAAATGTGTTTTTTTCCATTTTTTCCTCATATTTTATAATGTTTTTTATAGTAAATTATAAGATATGATGAAAATTATGGTATCTTTTGAAAGTCAATTTAATGGCGAGAAAAACGGTATATAATATGTGTGGGTACAGTAAATGAGTAAGAGGAAAATTACAGCTAAACACAAACACCGCAAAAATGTAAAAATAGCCTTGGTCCCAAACGGACAGAAAATGGAAAAGTGCTGCGGTCATTAAGGGGTTAATAATGGTGTGATAAGTGCAGAGGAATTGATGGTGTCTAGATACAGTAGAATGGAGTTTTAAAGCCTGTAATACATGTAACATTTTTACTAGGTATTTATTTCCCCTTATTTAGCTTGCAGGCCTCAAAAAAACATTTTTTGTCCATCTTGATACTTCATATGACCGAAAATATTTAAACAACTTTCTAATTTACTTTTATTATCAATTGTTTTTCGTTCTCTTGGTATCTTTTGTTGTAAAGCAGAGATGTATGCTTAGAAGCCAGCCCATTTCTGGAACACTATATTATCCATTTGTGAAATAGAAAAAAGATACTCAGTTCACACTGAAAGAACAGTAATAGTAGGAATCACAGATGTGTCACCAAAGGCTAATGATGATTCCGGTGATCCAACCAAAGGGCAGCTCTTCACAAGAACGGATGATCTGGGTAACAAAGGAAAAGAAAAAGAAGTCACTCCAATTTTGTATTATCTTTGGAGTAAGATCCCTCCAACCACATACATTTAAAATTTGAATTGATGTTTGATTCATTAGAATCTTAAGCTGATAGCTCAAAGGGATAGCCCACATAACTTTAAACTGTCATGAATCAGATACATCAGAAATTAAAATCACGGCCCCGATCCGATATGCAGTGTAGCCCGCAAAAGCCGGCGACGCCAAATATTGCGCTGGTTTGGTATATCACATATACGGCGTAACATAGAAGTTATGCTCATATATTTCTGCCTTCGGCCGTAGTTTTTTGGCCCATAGACAGGTATACCAAACCAGCGCAGTTTGGTATCCAATATACAGCGTAAGGACTTACGTGGCGAAAATGGAGAAATCATACTCCATTTTCACCTTGCCACAAATTGCAGGCGTAGTAAGCCTTACGCTGTGTATTGGAGCCCCGTAACTCCCTAAACTAGCTGCAAAATAAAACCTAACACCTAACGCATGCGCAATGTCTATCTACCTGTCAACCGCGAACTACAAAATAAAACCTAACACCTAACGCATGCGCAATGTCTATCTACCTGTCAACCGCGATCCCCCGCCGCAATCCCTAATAAAGTATTTAACCCCTAAACCGCCACTCCCGGACCCCGTCGCCACCTACATTTAAATTATTAACCCCTAATGTAATCCCCCTACACCACCGCCATCTATATTCAAATTATTACCCCCTAATGTGAGCCCCCTACACTGCCGCCACCTATTTAAACTATATTACCCCCTAATGTGAGCCCCCTACACCGCCGCCACTTATTTAAACTATATTACCCCCTAATGTGAGCCCCCTACACCGCTGCCACTTATTTAAACTATATTGCCCCCTAATGTGAGCCCACTACACCGCTGCCACCTAGTTAAACTATATAAACCCCTATTATGATCCCCCTACACCGCCGCCATCTATATTAAAATTATTAACCCCTAATCTAATCCCCCTATACCGCCGCCACCTATATTAAATTAATTAACCCCTAAAATACTAAAATTTCCCTACCACTAAACCTAAGTCTAACCCTACCGCCACCTATATTAAATATATTAACCCCTAATATAATACCCCTACACCGCCGCCACCTATAATAAATGTATTAACCCCTAATCTAATCCCCCTACACCGCCGCCACCTATATTAACTATATTAACCCTAATTATATTAGGGTTAATATAGTTATTATATCATATATTAACTATATTAACCCTATCTAACTCTAACACCACTAACTTAATTATTATTAAAATAAATCTAAATAATATTAATAATATTAACTAAAATATTCCTATTTAAAACTAAATACTTACCTATAAAATAAACCCTAAGATAGCTACAATGTAATTAATAATTACATTGTAGCTATTTTAGGGTTTATACTTATTTTACAGATAACTTATTTTAACTAGGTACAATAGCTATTAAATAGTTAATAACTATTTAATAGCTACCTTGTTAAAATAATTACCAAATTACCTGTAAAGTAAATCCTAACCTAAGTTACAAATACACCTACACTATCAATAAATTAATTAAATAAACTACAATTATCTCAACTAAAATATAATTAAATACACTAAACTAAATTACAAAAAAAAAACAAACACTAAATTACAAAAAATAAAAAAATGTTACAAGAATTTTAAGTGTACTCGGTCCGGTATGAGAGTGCAGTTCTCTTCCGTGTTTTGTATATATATATATATATATATATATATATATATATATATATATATATATATATATACACAGTCTGGAAAATTAGGAGCTTCCCAGCTAGCTCTCATATGACGTCAGTAGTGTCCTAGGTATCTCTCCAACACAGAATATAATGGGAACGAAGCAAATTTGATAATAGAAATGGATAATAGAATATAAACTTTTTTTAAATTGTGTGCTCTGTCTGAAATGCCTGGGTTACTTATCCCTTTAAAGACTCTGTTAAATAGAGCTATTTCACATGCAAGGTATCTCTTGAACTTTTTATTTGCATATTCAAAATTATGCAAATTACTTGTTGTTTACTGAAGTAGAATGAGGAGTGAGCAGATAAATAATTTATATTAACTTCACATATGTTTAAGCTCCCAGTACAACTTCTATCTGGGTGGTATGACTGGTGGTCCCCAACTAAACAGTGACCACAGACACAGTAATGTGACTAGTGCTCACTTAGGGGCGATTATCTAAAGGTCTCTTGGCTGGGGAGATTGTTTAAGAATGTTCATCGCCAGTTCTTCTATTTCCCTTGTGGAATTATATAAAGCTGCTTTTTACCCTGAAAACAGGGTGTCTTGCTAAGGGACTTATACTGCATTTACATATGGGCAGGAGATGCATACATTACAAAAGTGCATAATTAAAATTGTAATTTAAAAATGATACAAAAAGAAAATTTGAACCATTCACAAAAAATAAACAGAAAACGTATTGTCATGGTACATCAAAAATCGTATTTTATCAAAAACTTAAAATGTGTATGTAAATTACTCAGGAATAAATTGTATTAAACATGCAAAGCATAAATCGTAATTTAAATATAATGGATGTGCAAAAAAAAAAAAAAAGACATTTGTACTTATACGTACAGCAGTGTATTTAGGATTGTGATTTTACAAATTCTGATTATGCATTCACAGTTTCTGTGTAACTTTAACCAATTAGGTTCATACTTTGTATATTTATGTGTATCTTTTACAGATTACATTGCACTTTGCATTTAAATTAAAATTGAAAAACTGTCAGCTTCAGTTTCCCGGAGTGCTTTGTTATGTTATATGGGGCAGATAATCAAACATTATTTAGCTTGGAGAGAGATTATAGTGAAAACTTCACAGGGGCTAAACTCACTGATTTTTCTAAGGAAGGGGGAGAAACCTGGAAGTCCCAGAGAGATGAGAGATGCCTACAATAGAAATTAATGTAGCTCTCTGGGATACAAAATTTCACATGGGAGAGAGGTAATACACTCAGAAATATACAAAGTATGATCCTAATTTGTTAAAGAAACATAGAAACTTTCAAAACTTAATCAGAATTTGGGAAATCCCTGCTGCATCTAAATCTAAATGTATTAAAATATAAAAGAGAAAGTGCAAAGCTTAAATGCAATAATGCTAAAGGACTCAATATGGAAAGTATAGTAATATAAAATACAATGCACAAAGTGTAAGTGTAATAAAACTCTCATATCTTGCAGTGCTATATTGCACTTGGAATGTCTCTCCACATACATAAAAGAGAGAGATCTTACAGTGCTGGGGAGTTCCGGCCTTTTAAACATTCAGTGAGTTCAGATCCTGTGAAGCCTGAACTACAAATTCTCTCCAAGTTGGAGAAGCCTTTGTATATCAGGGCCTGAGACTCGTGATTTCTCAGTGACCAGTTCGATGATCGCTGAAGGATCTATCAGTGATAGCTCCATGATCGCTGAAGGATCAATGACCATGGAGTGACAATTGACTATGGAGGGACTGTAGACCACTGTCAGTGACCATTGAGTGACCGGTGTTTATAAAGTGATCACTGGGAGACCCCTAAGTGACCAGTAACAACTCATTGATCTCTGAGTTACAGGCAACATCGGAGTGACCATCAAGTGACCACTAAACATAAATTGAGTAGTGACCACTAAATGAACCCTGAGTGACTGGTGACCATTGAGTGACAGCTGAGTAACAGGTAACCATTGAGAGACCAATGACCATTGAGTGACCATTGATCACTGAATGACTAGGGATCACTGAGTGACATTTGACCACTGAGTGACCACAGACCACTGAGTGACCACAGACCACTGAGTGACCTTTGACTATGAGTTACCAGAGATCACGAGTGACTGGGGATCACTGAGTGACTGGGTATTATTGAGTTACCAAGCCAATCCTCAACGCTGGAAAATATAGAAAAAAGAACCGCAAATAGAGGATCAAAGGCAGACACATGAGTAAATGAATGTATGAATAAGAACAAATGTGCACATATAAATTTAAATTAAAATAGGTTTAACTATTTCATCAGATGAGCTATTCAAATTACACTTCGTGATATAGGAACACATCGGCCAAAAAGACCCGTAAAATCGGGTTCCAAACAAGGGCATAAATATATAAATGTGCAAAATAAATGCACACATACACATACATACACACATGCATATATATACAAATACATATGCACATGCATACATACCCGCATACCTATACAAACCTTCACCACCCATCCTTTCATTCCCATGTAAATATCCTTGATCAAATAAGTGATAAATTCATCAATTTCATTCAATTCACCATTAATCCTAGATATCAACAAAAACCGAGAATAAATTTAAAAAATTCAATCCACATAATAGCTTATATCCCATTCTTTATTCATGCCAGATGGCATTTTTGTTTTTAACATGAATATCCAATAAAGTTCTTTCTTCTGCAAGATCTTATTTCTATTGCCAACTCTAGGTGTATTGAGTTACCACTAAGTGACCAGTAACAACTTAAAAAATATTTATAGTTTGGGGGCCAATTTTGAGAATTCAGGCAGATATGCTTTACCAAATGGGCTCTAAACCCATTGCTGTAACATTTCTAAAAATCATCTCTAAGAAGTGTTGTGCACAGCTGCAAATAGTGTTCTAATTGCCAAAACATGTCTGGTAATTCTAATTTTTATATGACTGAACTTGTGTGTAAATAATTTCAGTGAGAAACAAAATGTTGTGAAAAACATTATGATTGACAAAAGGGTCCGACTGACAAAAGGGTCCATTTTGAGAATTTGGGCAGTACTGCTATACCAAATGAGAGTTACCCCATTGCATCATTTTAGAACATGAAATATGAAGCAGCAAATTATCAAAACTGATAAATATATATATACATGGTGGGTATTGGTTGCATCAGAAGATGCCAATGAAATTTGTCCTTTTTTTCTAAAGTAAGAACGTTATAGGATTTTGTGGAATGTGATCATTCGTCTTTTTATATATTATTTTTTTACTTTTTTGGAACTTTACAATATGTTCTTTAATTCTGTAAAAAAAAATAGCTAGTTGAAACTGCAACCCGTAAAAGCTCTTGTTATGTTGAAAAATAATATGATTTTCATAGGTAAACCAAGAAAAACAAGGACAAAAATGTTAAAAATTCACTGGTATTTTGGACATGTTTTTCTCTGAAATCTCTTGGCGGTAGCAAAAGGGTTGTAGTAGTGAGCATTGGGTACTGAGTATTGAGAAATTGTGACATTAACCCATCTTTGACAGAAAGATAAAGACAGAGAGAGAGACATAGATAGAGACATAGATACAGAGATAGATAGATAGATAGAGATACAGATAGATAGATAGATAGATAGATAGATAGATAGATAGATATAGAAAGAGATAGATAGATAGATAGATAGATAGATAGATAGATAGATAGATAGATACAGATAGATAGATAAATAGATAGATACAGATAGATAGATAGATAGATACAGACGGATAGATCTTAAATTCTGTTTTATCTGCTTTCAGGATTCTTCCATTTGCAGGGCTGCAATCCATGCAGGAAGATTAACCGATCACTATGGGACAGTAGTGGTGGAGTTGAAACCAGGAAAAGACAGTTATGAGGCTTCTATAAGAAACGGCATAGAATCGTTTGTGCGAGACAGCTGGACTAGATCCTTTACATTCATTTCACCAATTATGGATTCAACTTCAACAAGCCCTGTACTTACTATAAATCCGACACCTTCTGTAACTTTCACTTCTAACCTGCCAAAAGGTAGTCTATGTTTAATATAGATCTTCTTGTGCAGCAATATTTTTATGAGAATTTTTTTTACCAAAAGGTTTGTGGTTATTCGTGCTCAGTAATATTCTAACATGATAACCTATGTTTTTGTCTGTCCAGAAACATACTGCATGACTTTCAAAAACAAATCAACTGTTAAATCCCAACATATCCTGGATGGATACTATATGAGACTGGGAGGCTGTGGGCTGGGTCATGGAAAAGTGTGGGTGGAGTCATGACAACCCAGGGGATGGAGTCAGGATGGGGAGATTTGTAGTTATTTTATTAGCGGTGGTGGGTGAGAAGCGGGAGGGTTGGCCGTGCTGTAAATTGATCAATCAAGTGGCATAAATTTGTGAAACCAGGACATCCATAGAAAGAGAGTGTGATGGGATCAGGACAAAGAAAAAGTTCTTCATATAAAATTGTTAAGACAGTATCAACATATTTACATCTAGAATTAATATAACATTAGAAATATACCTTATTTTTTTTTATTATTTTTGTTTTCAGTTACAGCTTTGTGTTCTTCCACCGCGGACTATTTAACGAAACCAATTACAGAGTAAGCATTTTCAAAAATAAATAACTAAATAACCAAATAGATGTTTGCACTGGAAACAGATAATTAAGCCATTTCTAAAAAAAATTAAACACCGTTAAAGCATTGTGGGTGGGTTTTTTTCTTTTAGAGTTATGTGCCCTGCAGGATGTCTCGATGAATCAGGAAATGTGTGGGGATCTCGTGTTTACACAGATGTAAGTTAAATGGAAAGTACATCCACTATTTGTAATAAATTATCTTTAGACTTGCATGCTCTATCTGAATCAAGAAAGAAAAAATTTGGGTTCAGTGTCCCTTTAATAGACGTGGATTTTGATCTGGATGTATGCAAAAAATTACAAAGTTCGCTGTGTACTTTGCATTTATTTGCAATTACAAAAAGAATAAATAAATGAACAAATGAAAGGTTTTTCTGCAGGCTGGAAAGGGGTCATATTTTGTTTTACACAATTCAATAGCAATCCAGCAATGTCATTATCCAAGCTCATGTTGTTCTGGAAAATCCTACCCCATTAAAAAGAAATACATTAAAAATTAATCTATTTGTGCTGCTGCTGCTGGTTTGTAGCAGTGGCACTACCTGGAGTTCCCTATAGTAAATAAGGGGTTAACAAATTTCCATTAACAAACAAATAATGTTGTCAACATTCATCTGAACTGAACAACCCAATGAGCTAATCTCAGACAAAAATAAAGAATTATTTTTTCAGTGACAAAGTATTCATTCGAAATGAACAATTTTTGTCTGTGCAAATTTCTAATCATTATTATTTTAGAAGAGGGCAAATATTAAACAAAAAAATAGATAACCACTAAGAGGAGAATGACTACATCTTAGTTACTTGAAGCAGGATGCACCTGTAAAATAGTAAGTTCCCCATTTAATAAAGCCGAGACGGATCGCAGAAAGCGGGCAGCATTAAGCTGCCATATTTAACATTGCACAAGTGTGTGCTTGTGCAATGCTGCCCCTGCTCACTTAGCCCAATGGTGTGCAAGTAAAGGCTTTCAATTACCCCGCCAAACGTGTCAGGGTTGATTTTAATTGGCCAGCTAAGAGCTGGCGTAAATGTTAGGTAACAGCAGTCTAATTCCCGCTGTTTCCTACCTATCGGCTGCAGGCCTGCAGCGAAAGGCCTCCAAAGCAGCTTTATAAACTGAGCCGTAAATATCAATACAGATTGTAGCCCACTGGTTGAGTAATGGTAGAGCAAACACTAACAGAACACCCTAGATTAGGGCTATTACTGGTTGCAATACATTGTACATAAAGAGAATCAAATTGTAATCAGGCAAGCAAAGTCATCAACAACACCGGCAACAATAGATCCTTGAGTATTCCAGAAGAGTTGCCAAGGTCAGGCAGCCATCTAGTAAACAAGTCATTGCTAGGTAACCACATTACATGACAGCACCCAGGATGTGCTTTCTCTTAGAGATATGGCATGCTGATCGCAATCTAGAAACACACCAATATTTTTATATGAAATAAAAGATAGAGGCACTCAACTGGTTTAGTTGGTCACAAGAACACATGACTTGAGTCTAGGGTAGGCACATTGTAAGTAATGGCAGAATTTGTGGCCAGTTTTGGGTCTAAAATATATCATATGGCTAAGGGTGGTCTACCAGATCTCTTTGTCTATAGCAGCACAAAACCTAAACAAACTAGAGGCATAGCCTCCTTTTGGACAAATCCCCCCCTTTTCACAAAGGGGAATTCTCCTGACCCATATCAGTCTGCTCCCCTAAAACAGGATAACTCAACCAATGAATACAAGGTAATTCTCCTTAATACGTGATACATCCTAAGAATGTAAAATGTAAAGTGTAAAAGAAAAAGTGAAAGAATATCAAAGGTAAAGTGTAAAAGAAAAAGTAAAAGAATATCAAAGGTAAAGTGTAAAAGAAAAAGTAAAAGAATATCAAAGGTAAAGTGTAAAAGAAAAAGTAAAAGAATATCAAAGGTAAAGTGTAAAAGAAAAAGTAAAAGAATATCAAAGGTAAAGTGTAAAAGAAAAAGTAAAAGAATATAAACTGTAAAGTGTAAAAGAAAAAGTAAAAGAATATAAACTGTAAAGTGTAAAAGAAAAAGTAAAAGAATATAAACTGTAAAGTGTAAAAGAAAAAGTAAAATAATATAAACTGTAAAGTGTAAAAGAAAAAGTAAAAGAATATCAAAGGTAAAGTGTAAAAGAAAAAGTAAAAGAATATCAAAGGTAAAGTGTAAAAGAAAAAGTAAAAGAATATCAAAGGTAAAGTGTAAAAGAAAAAGTAAAAGAATATCAAAGGTAAAGTGTAAAAGAAAAAGTAAAAGAATATCAAAGGTAAAGTGTAAAAGAAAAAGTAAAAGAATATAAACTGTAAAGTGTAAAAGAAAAAGTAAAAGAATATCAAAGGTAAAGTGTAAAAGAAAAAGTAAAAGAATATCAAAGGTAAAGTGTAAAAGAAAAAGTAAAAGAATATCAAAGGTAAAGTGTAAAAGAAAAAGTAAAAGAATATCAAAGGTAAAGTGTAAAAGAAAAAGTAAAAGAATATAAACTGTAAAGTGTAAAAGAAAAAGTAAAAGAATATAAACTGTAAAGTGTAAATGAATATTAAAGTAAAATAAAACTTTATTTGCGTATGATAAAGCAACAATTAAATATGTATGTTTTCATGAAAAATATTCAGTAAAAGCTGTATTCGTGAACAGGGAAATAACGGAAACAATAGAGGACAGGATAGATGCATTTTACTATAACATTATTTTTTATGTATTTTATATAATAAGAATAATAATAATAACTAGTATTTATATAGCAGCTCACTCACTAAGTGGCTAAATGGAGCTAATTATTAAAAACAATAATGTTTGGTTGTACAAACAGAACTACTAATTAAAAACAATGCAACACACTTGTGTCCCCACAATGATTCTGGCAGTTTCATCAGGGATATCAGCTCTATCTTTGTTGTCTTTCATTAGGATTCATCCATTTGCCGAGCTGCAATTCACGCAGGAGAAATTACTGATGATGGAGGATGTGTTTTTGTGGAATTGAAACCAGGACAGGACAGTTATGAAGCATCTACAAATAATGGAGTGAAGTCATCTGATCATGAATCGTGGACTGGTTCATTTGTATTTACTTCAGCACCTGCTGAACAACCTACGGAAAAACCAAAGCATACTAAGAGACCTCCAGTTGATATCCCCCCACCACCCGTTTCCAGCGTAACAAAAGGTGCTTTTCTATAGAAAACTATTTCTTCTTTATGGTAAAATCAACCTTAAAACTCATAACTGTGTAAGATATTTAGGGGCCGATTTATCAATCTCCGTATGGAGCTTGATGCCCCTTGTTTCTAAAGACCGCTGCTTCATAACTTGTCCTCCTGCTCTGAGGCCGCGGACAGAAATCAACCCGATCGAATATGATCAGGTTGATTGACACCCACTGCTAGCGGCCGATTAGCCCCAAATCTGCAGTGGGTGGCATTGCACCAGCAGTTCACAAGAACTGCTGGTGCAATGATAAATGCCGAAAGCGTATGCTGTCGGCATTTATCATTGTGCAGCGGACATGATACGCTACATTGTATCATGTCTGCTCACACTTACATAAATAGGCCCCTTAGTCCGGAACAATAATAATGTAATAGGTATCTGTATTCATCAAATAACAATTTTTTGTTAAAGTTTAGACTCGCAAACACATAACTAATAGCACTTTTAACTAATTAATGCATCAACAAATCAATAGAATTAGTTTATTCAGCGGCGTAACTATAGGGGTCTCAGAGGTCTCAATTGAGACAAGGACCACACTTTTTAGGGGCCCTGCAGTCAGTAGTGGCATAACTACACCTCCATCATGTCCGCCCCTCTGTGTGCTCTCCTCGAGACCAGTCACAGTTTCAGAAATGTTTATGGACTTGACTTTACAATATGGTGGCTTGGTTTACAATATGGCCGCCACAGTGTTGCTGTACAGAAAAACCTACATTTGTACATGAAAGCTGCACATATGTTCTGAGGGGCCCCACCACAGCCTTCACTCTGGTGCCCAGCAAGGTCTAGTTATGAGTTTATTTATGTAGTTATTCATTAAAAGGATAATATATGTATTTTTATATATTTTTTATACTTGATTATGCCTTTGACTAATGAAACAATGAATCAACTAATTTTGGTTGATTTGTTAATTAGTAGATTAGTGACATGAAACCCAACAATTTTCTTCCGTGATTCAGACAAAGCACACAGTTCTAGAAAAGTTTGCTATTTACTTCTATTACCAAATGTACTTCAATCTCATGGTATTCTTTGTTGAAGAGATACTTAGGTAGATGCCTAGTGCACTACATGGCAGGTAATAGTGCTGCCATCTAGTGTTCCTGGAAATGTATAACATTCTTGTAAAACTGCTGCTAAATAGTGCTGCACACATGTGCATACTCCTTACGTGCTTTATCTGAATTATGAAAGAAAAAAAATTGGGTTTCATGTCCCTGTAAAAGTGCCATTTATTTAAAATCTCAAATTAATCAAAATGAGTTATTCTGATAATTTGTCTGCAATCTAATGCACATTTATTTATACAAATGTAATCATTCATATTGCAATTAAGCCTATTCATTTGCTAATTACAGATGCAGTTCATACAAGCACCCACAAGCTTTCAAAAGGCAAAAAACACACAAAATATATTTGAAATTATAACTCTTTGCAACTTTTTTTGAATTTTTTTTTCTCTTTTAGTTACAGCGTTGTGTTCTTCCACTGCCATCCACCTGATTGCACCAATTACAGAGTAAGCATTTCCAAAGAAAGAGATCAGTGGAAAAAAATACAGGGCAACATATCTTTAATTCCTGAATTATTATTTCTCTTCTTTTTTTTGCAGTGTTGCATGTCCAGCGGAATGCTTAAATGCCTTAGGAAATGTGTGGGGGACTGAAATCTACACAGATGTAAGAAAAATTCTCAGTTACAAAAATAAAATATGAACATATATATATATATATATATAAGGGACATTTCAGACAATCAAAATTCATATTAGAAGTACCTTGTATGACTCATTCTCATTCCAGAGAATCAAACCCACCCCTCCCCCACACACACACATTTTATGATTTTCAGATATATTCATACCACTTGTGTGGGGTCTGTTTGACAATAGTATTCCAATTTTTACTTCTAAAATGGCTACTAAATGGTACATGGTCTGCAAAGAAAGGCTCGGTGACCTAATATGTATTGCTTAGATGAGGGAAAGAGATGAAATGATAATTACAAAATGAACAAGGGGTCATAATCTCAAATTGAAGGGTAGTAGGTTAAGGAGTAATTTGCATAAGCACTTCTTCATAGAAAGGGTGACTGATTCATGGAATAAACTTCCATTAGAGGTTAGGATAAATACTGTGGGGGACTTCAAGAATGCCAGGGATAAGCATAAAGCTATCCTACAAACTTCACAAGTTTACAATTTTAGGAAATTTTGGGCAGATTTTTAAGGCTTATGGTTCTTAATTGCTGTCAAAGTGCCATATTATAAGAGGCACGCTAAATGTAGTGCACAAGCGATATCAGCTTGTATTGTGCGCCGTAAAGAGCGCTTGTATTACAAGTGAAAGTAAACAGCTTAGCTCGAGCACAATTGCGGTTTGCGCTTGTCAGGTTAGCACATCTGAAAAGCTAACATTAAGGGTAGGGGTAAAAAAATATTATTAAAAACGTATAAGGGTTTAAAGGTATATGGTAAATGACAAGGTGTTTGACTGCAAAGGCCTCCAACATATATATACATACATATACATGTCTAAATATGTGCATGTATGTACATATATATATGTATATATATATACATGTCTATTTATGTATTTATATATGTATATACATACATATAAACACTTATAAATACATCTGTACACATGTATACACATATATAAACACTCTGGGGCCCTTTCCACTCAAATACCTAAAAATATGACAAATATTTTTTATTCATCTTTAATATTTCATTTTGTGTTTAACTGTGTATATACTGTAAATATTTTACATTACAAAGTTCTGCACATAGGGGAATATGGTGTATGTGTTTTTAAGTACCTTTACCTGTATATATTCAGATATATATACATGTATAGATATATTTTTCAAAATAATAATCATAATCATAGTATGTATTTAATAATAAATATAACGGGGGCGGAGCTAGTTTCGTAGCAGAGAGGTCACATAAGATAACAGCTCCGATAGAAAATAATATAAATCTAACTGCTCGACCACTCAGTTTAACTCAAATTAATACCTAATGTGTGGCTAGCTCCAGAGACACCCACCAGCGGGTTTTAGCCTCAAATAGTCACCCCAAGGTGACGACAGCCTGTAACCTCCATGGAGATCTGTGTGGAAGCAACCTGGAAGCGGCCTATGCAGCGGTTAATCAGCCTGAGATGGAATGTATGGAGTACTCCATACACAGAATTGAAATAGCTACCTCGGTAGCGGAGATACGGACCCACTTCGGGTTTCTAGACAGACGAAGGATAACTGTAATTATTTGAGGCTGGTTTCTCCTAGTACACGAGATGACTACTACCAAATACATCCTGAGGGAACTCTGTACTTTGCTGGACGCATGCCAGGAGGCCTGTGAGAAAGCCCTATCAAACAAGTTCAACCCCATTACTACTGATATCCCAGCTGACATCCTCCTTGGGAGCCTTGAAGTATGGTATGAGGACTATAATGGTGCTCTAGAAGAGCTGTTACACATCGACCGGCAGAAGCAAGATATGGGGCATATTACCGATACATGGAGTGATCTGACCTCATGGGATGCGGCCGCCCCCAGAGAGCAGATGCCAGACTAAACAGTATGCAGAGCCGAAGATCTGACTGATAAATACGGCGATACATTGAAGGATTCAGCACACCTATATGCCATACCAGAGTCAGATGTGAAGGGCCTAAACTACGTGACCGTTGTCAGTCCCATACTTGTTTGGCCAGCAACCAAAGAAGCCAACACCAAGCGTCTACCCAAAGACGTGACAAAATGGCTTTACTACTAAAAAGTTATCCCCAGGAGGCAAAAAAAACAGAACTACAAATACAGAGGAGCCTTTCTCTCATCCTCTTGAGACTAGTGATCAGAAAAGCTGGCGTGGGGTAGGACACTGAGTTCCACTAAGTAGAGACTTTATCATACAGATACTGTGGTTCCTCTTCTCATTTCTGATTTAAGTTGTAGTTAATCAGCACTTCTAAGTTAACCTTATTCACTTGATACATATACTAGTTAATATGATCATTATATGCCTGTGAGTTCATAGATTATTTTTCAGATATTTTTGCCTTCATTAGAATACTTCTATAGTGAGGTAGCGTGTTATCTTGGCAAAAGCTTTGCTAGGAGATGTTATAAAGAAATATCTTAGTAAATTATATATAAGTATTTAGTTGTGAATATTAAGGCAGATGTTGAATACTCCTCCCAGGTTTGATAATCTACAATAAGTCGTTTCATCAATGATGTCTGAGATATTTATTCTGATATACCCCTTGGCGGACTGAGTTAGGGTGTAGATAGCAATTTTCCCCACTAGATGGGAGTAAAGGATTAAATATAGATTTATATGTGCAACAGAACTTATTTGGCTTTCTCTATGTTTAAGGGTGACTTTGATGGACATGATATCTCCTTATAAAGACACAAAGTGACCCCAATAAATCCTAATATATGCTTCTTCTAATCAGCAATCTGCTGCAGCCATATTTTCTTACACTATTTAAATCTTAATATCATATATTACCAGTCCCAACAAATTATAGTTTTCTTCTATTTTTTTTAATCTACCCTTTATCCCCTTATACTTGATATTACTATTCCCAACTACTTATATCCTCAGTATTCATGGCCATTAATTAAAATGGGAAATAGCCATATATAAATATAAAAGAGGTTAAAAACTGATTATACGGGTTAATTATTTACATATCATTATGCTTATGTCTAAGCGTGTTATATTTTATTTCTATACTATATGGTACAAGACGTGTATTGTGGAAATTTCCTACCATTGTGCTACCAAAGCTCAAAATACTGTATCATGATTACATTGCAACCTTACCTCTGTTTGTATATTGCATAACCTCAATAAAAACATATATTAAAAAATAATAATTAAAAAAAATCGTAACGAAATTCTTTACCAAAAAAAATAAATAAATAAATATAACATTTTCTTCTATGTGAAGAATATGCAATTCAGGTTTAGTGATATAGGTCTAATTTGGTATCGAGTTAGCACACTTGAAGATAGTAATATTAAGGTGCACTATGTGAATTTTAGCTATAAAAATAATGTAAAATTATTTTAAAATTAATAGAGGTTCAAATATAATTCTAAAAAAAAATATCCTAATGATTTTTTAGACATTTTTTGAACCTCTTTAATCATTTTTAATAATTATTATTAATATTTTTTTACATTATTTTTATATTTTTTCTGAAGTGCATGGGGAGAATACGTTAACGCAGTAGCGATATTGGAAGTACATTTTTTAACACATGTTGACTTTCAAGAGCACGCTAACATTTTACTTTGGACTTTTAATTCGAGCGCTACCCAGCACGCGCAAAAAGTTAAATTCTAGCAAAGTTAATGCTCTTGAGGGAGCATTAATTACCGCTCCACTTGTAATCTGGCCAAAAAAAGTTTCAGTTTTATGTTTTCACCATTTTTTTACTATTCATATGTCACACTCTGGACCTGTTTAAAAATATTTTTAAGCTTCTTTTGGAGTTGTAGTTATTGCCTGTTTCCGCAGATTTTTTAAATATTAAAGTTTTTGCACATGCTCAATTCGCCTTTCTTTTTTTTTATAAAAAGTTTAAATTATAGTTCAAATCCCATTTTTAAATAATATAATAATACACCTTATACTTAAATTAAATAAAATTATCTAAATATTCGCATATTATTGCAATGCACTGTTCAGAGGTTTAAATATATTATTCATAATTACTCTAAATGGAGCAAAGTTATTCATAGCACAAATCATGAACTGTGAAAAGCCTTGTGAAAACCCCCACATCTGTTTCTATGTATTTATTTATTTATCTATTTATTTTGTGTGTGTTAAAATAGATTTTGTTTTTATATAATTTTCTAATTTAATGGGACATGAAACCAAAACATTTTCTTTAGTGATTCACACAGAGCATACAATTTAAAAAAAAACATTCTTGCAAAAATACCATACAGTGCTCCAGACACGTGCCTGCTCCTAAGCTTACGTCCCTGCTTTTCAACAAGGGATACAAAGAGTACAATGAAAATTTGATAATAGAAGTAAATTGAAAAGTTGTTTAAAATTGGTTTCATGTCCCTTTAATCAATTTTTAAATGTCTAATTCTTATTGATTAAAATTGCTTGGAAATAGATTTTTTTTTTAAAAAGGCCAGATTAGCATATGAATTTAATCTGACTGGAATGCAGACTATATTTGTATTGCTTCAAAAGAAATGACATTTCTCTAAAAATATTGCCTTTTTTGCATTTTCACTAGAGTTCATCCATTTGCGGAGCAGCGATACATTCAGGTAGATTGCAAAACAAAGTAGGAGGACTTGTTAAGGTGGTGAAAATGCCTGGACAGGGCAGATATGAAGGTTCTAACAAGAATGGAGTGACATCATATGACCATGAAGAATGGACTGGATCTTTTGCATTCCTGTCACCAGCTCTGGACCTGTCTGCCACAGGCTCTGAACCTGCTACAGAACAATCAACTCAAAATACCTACGAGCCCTCTTCCAACATTCCAATAGGTAATGTGTAGGGAATTCACTCAACTTGGTTGCACTTTAAAGAGACATTAAAGTCATTTGTTTTCTTTCTTACATATACATACTAGACATATTTAGACATGTTGAGCAAAAGATAGTAGTGGTTTGGCCAACTACAAAAGTGTATACTAGATAGCACTCCTCACCATTCAGACCACATGAGAATAAAAGATCTAAATCTTTATTGTTCTGTGTATATTGTGTTGATTATGGTTTACACTTGTAAGCATACAGTACATGAATGACCCAACAGTATGGGAACACAGAAAGGTATACAAAATAAATTGTATTAATTAATATTAAAAAAGGGGGGGAAACACAATTAAAAACAAATAGTGGAAACACATTAATGGAGCACCAATGTGGTACTAGTGGGATAACTGAGGATATTATACCTTCAAAATATTCCAGACCCAAATAGTGGCTCAATATTGTTGCTGTCGAATGAGAGTCACACTTCACTAAAATTATATGACTCTTTCCAAAAAGAAAGTGAGAGAGACAAATAATAATTCAAGTTCTTTAAGATTATATCTCACCACAAAAACATTTAAGTAGTGATGATTCTGAGATAAAATCTTATTAGACAACTATATACTGGTCTGTAGTTGCAATAAATGCACACTGTGTGATTATTCAACTTAATATTAATACTATCTTGTCCCACTAGGAAGTGATGGCTTAATATATATAGTCGTAAGGATCAGATACTACATACTGATAACCTTGTGTATGAAAGAGTATATTGTTTGGCTCAAATGTCAAAATAAATTTTTGATCGGTAGTTTGAGTTCACCGTTACTTATGTTGTTATTATATTATATTAATAGTACTCCGGTCACTAGCTGCAAGTGCAGGATATTAGTATCAAATAAACTAAGTATATTGTGACAGCAATGTATCAAATGGTAAATGTAGATTCAGGGTATCGATATCAAGTATGTTGCAACTAATGCAAATGGTGTGCCTTTGCACCTGAGACCTAGGGGCCTATATATCAAACTCCGTATGGATCTTGAAGGCCCGTGTTTCTGGCGAGCCTTCAGGCTCACCAGAAACACAAGTTATAAAGCAGCGGTCTAAAGACCGCTGCTCCATGACCTGTCCGCCTGCTCTGAGGCGGAGGACAGAAATCAACCCGATCGAATACGATCCGGTTGATTGACACCCCCTGCTAGTGGCTGATTGGCCGCAAATCTGCAGAGGGTGGCATTGCACCAGCAGTTCACAAGAACTGCTGGTGCAGTGATAAATGCCGACAGCGTATGCTGTCGGCATTTATCGATGTGCGGCGGACATGATACGCTACATCGTATCATGTCCGTCCGCACTATCATAAATAGATCCCCTCATATCTTTGAGCCCTTATAACTTTAGTATGCAATATTTTTTAAATAATTTTTAATAGACGGTGTAATTATGAGGTACTTTGTAATGTATTTTTGATAGGGCCCATAGAGAATGTATTCCTGTCTTATTTTTTTTCTTTTTACTTTATTGATACAGTCACAGTGAATAAAGCAAAAGGAAGTTGTTCTCTTCTCTCTCTCTCTCCTCTCCCTCTTTCTGTCTCTCTCACCTCTATCCCTCTCTTTTTTCTCTCTCTCGCTCTCTCCTCTATATCTCTTGTCTTTCTCTCTCTCTCTCTCTCTCTCTCTCTCCTCTTTCTCTCTCTCTCCTCTTTCTCTCTCCTATTTCCTTCTCTCTCTCTCCTCTTTCTCTCTCGTTCCTCTTCGTCTCTCTCTCTCTTTCTCCTCTTTCTCTCTCTTTCTCTCTCTCCTCTCTCTCATCTCCCTCTTTCTGTCTCTCTCTCTCCTCTATCTCTCTCCTCTTTCTCTCTCGTTCCTCTTCCTCTCTCTCTCTTTCTCCTCTTTCTCTCTCTTTCTCTCTCTCTCTCTCTCTCTCTCTCTCTCCTCTTTCTCTCTCTCTCCTCTATCTCTCTCCTATTTCCTTCTCTCTCTCTCCTCTTTCTCTCTCGTTCCTCTTCCTCTCTCTCTCTATCTCCTCTTTCTCTCTCTCCTCTCTCTCATCTCCCTCTTTCTGTCTCTCTCTCCTCTATCTCTCTCCTCTTTCTCTCTCGTTCCTCTTCCTCTCTCTCTCTTTCTCCTCTTTCTCTCTCTTTCTCTCTCTCCTCTCTCTCATCTCCCTCTTTCTCTCTCTCTCTCCCTTTATCTCTCTCCTCTCTCTCTTTCTGTCTCTCTCTCTCCCTTTATCTCTCTCCTCTCCCTCTTTCTGCCTCTCTCTCCCTTTATCTCTTTCCTCTTTCTCTCTCTCTCCTCTCTCTCCTCACTCTCTCTCCACTATCTCTTTCATATTTCTCTCTCTCTTTCTCTCTCTCTCTCTCTCTCTCCTCTCTCTCTCCTCTCTCTCTCCCCTTTCTCTCTCTCCTATCCCTCTTTCTTTCTCTCTCCTCTCTCTCCTCTCTCTGTCTCTCCTCTGTCTCTCCCCTCTCCCTCTTTCTTTCTCTCTCCTCTATCTCTCTCCCCTTTCTCTCTCTCCATATTTTTCTCGTTGTCTCCCTCTTTCTACTTAAAAAGAGAAAAATTTTGTTGTGTTCTTCCATGGTATGACCAGTACAGTTCCAGAGTAATTTTGTTACATTGGAGCTTCACAGGAGGAACTAAGGACGTTTAGCTGTAGATCCTTCAAAAATGATTGGAGTTCTGTAAATGAGTTGCATGGGAGAATTCTGAATCTTTCCTGGTTTTTTTCCATTCAGCTACAGCTTTGTGTTCATCTGATGCAACCCATCTACCCGCACCATTTACACAGTAAGTATATCTACACTTAAATTTTACTCTGTAAAAAGTCTAATCATTAATGAAAAAAATCTGCCTTTTTTCTAGGGTTATTTGTCCAGCAGGATGTCTGTCTGAACAAGGAAATGTCTGGGGAACCGATACATATACAGATGTAAGAATTATATGTTCTTCCTTATAGTTGTATGTCATTATAAATTGTTTTAAACCAGATATTACAATTTCTTTCCTATATGGTGGGAGTTTTTCTCAGTTTAAGACATTTTTTTCCTAGGATTCTTCTATTTGTCGAGCGGCAATTCATGCAGGAATGTTGACTGATGAAGGAGGAATAGCATTTGTCAAAAAAATACCAGGGCAGAGTCACTATGAAGCCTCTGCCAGGAATGGAATAAAAGCATCTGACTTTGAGGAGTGGACGGGATCGTTTATTTTTAAATCCTCTCCTGATGTAGAACCAACTGAAAGTCAATTGCCAACGTCAACCTTAGCAAAAGGTAAATTCAACTTAGTGTTGCCGATAACATTAAAGGGTCAGTAAAATCAAAGTTAAACTTTCACGTTTCAGATAGAACATGCATTTTTAAACGACTCACTTCCATTATCAAATTTGCTTTGTTCTTTTGATATCCTTTATTGAAACACATATCTAGGTAGGCTCAGGAGCCTCTTGTTATTAGCTCACTCAGAACTAGATTACAAGTCATGAGGTATGGCTTTTCTGCGCACGATATGGTCTTTGCGTGCGGAATAGTCATTGATTTGGTATTACAAGTTGCGCATTGTCTTTGCCGTGCGCAATATGGTCTTTACCGCAACGATCCATTCTGCACTCAAAGACCTGTAGTAATGTGTTTCGCCAAACAAAAAGGTTTCACCAAACACATCAAAAATACTTTACAAAGTACACCTTCACCCATAAACTACACTATTAACCCTTAAACTGCCATCCCCCGCATCGCAAAAACTAAATAAACAATACAAAGTGTACACAAGTTAATCTGGTGAAACTCTTTTCAACTTCCATTTTGCTGTGCTTTTACATAATTCCATATTCTCCATATTCTACAAAAGCTCAAAGTCACTCTAATTTCCTAAATATTATGTTCACAGACTCTGATGTCAGCCGCCATGGATTAGGTAATTTTCTATATTTTATTTTTTGCTACAACTATCGTCTATCGCTCTATCTATCTTTCTGTCTATCTATCTATCTATTTGTCTGTCTACCTGTGCATCATCTTTCTGTCTATCAATCAATCAATCAATCAATCATATATCTATCAATTATCTATCTTTCTATCTATTTATCTATCTATCAATCTCTCTCTCTCTCTCTCTCTCTCTATATATATATATATATATATATATATATATATATATACGCTGATTGGAGTAGCCGTGTTAGTCCAGAGATTTAGATATCAAAATATCAAGAGTATTGCATTGAACAATGATACTTTTTTATTGGACTAACTATACATTTATAAGTTGACAAGCTTTCGAAAGAGTTCCTTCCTTTATCAAGTCTAAAGCAATATTGCCAGTAAAGCAGTATTGCTTTAGACTTGATAAAGGAAGGAACTCTTCCGAAAGCTTGTCAACTTATAAATGTATAGTTAGTCCAATAAAAAAGTATCATTGTTCAATGTAATACTCTTGTTATTTTGATATATATATATAAGGAAATGAGTGTCTAGCGCCATAACTGATGTCACTATCGTGTTCCCGTTTGGACTATTTTCCTGTCTGACCGAGGGAAGAATCAGACCTTTTATTTTTCATTAAAAGTGTGATATTTTCCTTTCTCTACATTCTCATACCTAATATTGTATTTGTTTTTATCATCTTGCTCTCATTTGGGACCCACAGCATTAACACAAATATGGACGCACAGTAGTTCCCTACTGAGCTATTTATAAACCTCAAATAAATGAGGAATATAAAGATGAGCACTTTTTTATGTTTTTTAATCCAAAGCAATATTACAGTTCTACACTACATATTATTTTCTAGTGTGTCTTTTATTTCCCCCATCTTGCCTAGTTAAACTTAGCACTTTCCCGCACACATCTACAAGCAAGATCTATCTATTGTCATTTCCTCTATTATCTATCTGTCAATCATCTGTCTGTCTTTCTTTCTATCTGTCAATCATCTGTCTATCTATCTTTCTATTTGTCTATATATATTTGATTAGTTAAATGATCAATCAAATATAAAAGGGACATACCTATCATCAAAAGTCCTTATGATCGATTGTTCTATGGTGAACCACTATATACACTATTAACCATTATTTAAAGGGACAGTCTACACCAGAATTTTTATTGTTTCAAAAGATAGATAATCCCTTTAGTACCCATTCCCCAGTTTTGCATAACAAACACAGTTATATTAATATACTTTTTAACTCTGTGATTATCTTGTATCTAAGCCTCTGTAAACTGCCCCTTTATTTCAGTTCTTTTGACAGACTTGCAGTTTAGCCAATCAGTGCCTGCTCCCAGATAACTTCACATGCATGAGCACAGTGTTATCTATACAAAAAACGTGAACTAACACCCTCTAGTGGTGAAAAACTGTTAAAATGCATTCTGAAAAGAGGTGGCCTTCAAGGTCTAAGAAATTAACATATGAACCTCCTAGGTTAAGTTTTCAACTAAGAATACCAAGAGAACAAAGCAAAATTGGTGATAAAAGTAAATTGGAAAATTGTTTAAAACTACATGCTCTATCTGAATCATGAAAGTTTATTTTGGCCTAGACTGTACCTTTAAGTATAAATTTGTAGCTGTTCCCCTTATCATTACCATTGCACACACAATCAACTTGTGTAAGCATTTTATGTGATTTTATTTATTATAAAAAAAATGTAATTGTGTTCAACTACTCTCCCTCCAGCTTGGCAAACCACATGGGAGTCCAAAGCACCAAAAGGTAAATCTTAGCCCAATGTTACTTCTGCTGTTCAATCACAATGTCTTCATTATACTATACGCAACAAGCATGTATGTATGTGTAGGCTTACCAGAAGTCCCACTTTTACTGGGATTGTCCCGGTTTGGAGGCGCTGTCCCAGTGTCCCACCCAGTTGTTCATTCTGTCCCAGTAGGGTTGCCACCTCCAGGTTTCAAATCATGTGTCCGGGTTTTAGCCCTCCTGAAACCCAGACACATTATTCAAAATGACTGGACTGTGGCTCTCCAGCATAGCTGGATGCTGCCTGGTACTTTGTTACATACAGCCCTGCTTAGCTTAACGTTTGTGTCCTTCAAAGTTTACATTTAGTAATACAGGCTGAGTGAGCAGCATAGGTTTTTTTTAATTTTGTAGTACTACTTGGTTTATTTTTCTAAGAATTTAACCCCCCCCCCCCCCAACCCCTGGTGACATCACCGATGATACACCTTTAGGGGAATCATATGGGTATGAATAGGAAGTACAGACAGGCAGGATTTTTGGCCTGGATCTTGCTTTACTTCATGCAGAATAGCATTTTGGCTATAATCTTCCTGCATTATCGTATAGAGTAGCCTCTTAAACAGCTTTAGCAGATACGTGTTTCTTTTTTACTTTCATTCAATGTTGTATTTATGCCTTATCAGTATTTGGCTCTGTTCCTTAATTAGACACATAAAACACATATTACACTGCAGATATTAAATTATGAAAGTGATAATTATGCTTGATGTTTGGCATTATTTAGCATCTGAGATTTAGATTAATGATTTATTTGCCATGACAACGTAATGGTGCCTTTTTCACTAGGGGGTGGTGTTATGGTCTATTTAAACTGTGTGATTCACTTGTTTGACTGAGGAAGGGTAGAGTATCCACGAAACATTACACACATAAAAGCTACTACTTTAAAAGGATCGGAAATTGCCACACACCCTTGACCACACCCCCACTGGCACCGCACCAGGTGGTCCCAGTTTCACCTCTAAAAATTATGGTAAGCCTATGTATGTGTATGTGTACAAATCTAGATTTATTCAATGTAATAATGTAATTCAGATAGAAAATACAATTTTAAACAACTTTCCAATATACTTCCATTGTCTAATTTGCTTAGTTCTCCTGGTATCCTTTGGTGAAAATGATACCTTGGTAGGCGCAGGAGCTGGTGATTGGTGGCTGCACATATATGTCTCTTGTCATTGGCTTACTGATATGTTCAGCTAGTTCCCAGTAGTGCATTGCTGCACTTTCAATAAAGGACACCAAGAAAATAAAGCAAATTGGATAATAGAAATAAATTGGAAAGTATTTTAAAAATGTGTGTTCTATCTGAATCAAGAAATAAAAAATGTGGGTTTCATGTCCCTTTAGGAAGAGTATGCATGTATAAAATATGGACACAGTGATGGTTACAAACCTCTGAAACAAATGGGTTAAAAGATTTAAAAATGTCTTTCACAGTGACAGCTAAGTGCTCATGGAAAGGGAAAGATTTACCTGCTCCAATCACATTGTAAGTAAAAGTTAAAATGGAATATTTCATATTATTTTATTTTATTTGTTTGGTTGGTTTTTTTTGTGAAAAGAAAACTTATCTGTGATTATACAGTCACATTTAAAAGAGCACTCTTTTTCTATTTAGAGTTATTTGTCCAGCAGGATGTCTGACTGATAGAGCGACAGTATGGGGCTCTGAGACCTATGCAGAAGTAAGCACAATTATTAATAAATAGCTCTCTCTACTTACTTGTCTTCATATGAAATAAAAAATAGGCATTCAAATAGAAAATAGAGATGATTTTTGTTTCTTTTTATAAATGATTTATCATTAGGAGTCCTCAGTTTGCGAAGCTGCTATACATGCTGGTATAGTGACCAACAATGGGGGTCCGGCTATTGTTCAAAAGACACCAGGACAAACACAATATGTAGATGCTACCAAGAATAGAATAATTGCAAGAAGTCACGGTGAATCGTCTGGTTCATTTGTGTTCAGATCTCAACTTGATTTCCCAAGTATTACGTTTACAGACGTAGATGTCAGCTCCCAGGGCTTAGGTACGTTTATATATATATATATAGTATATAAAATAACGAAAAAATGGTTATACACATATGCACACACACAGTCATACTCACATACCTTTATGCAGTCAATCCAGTATCTCCAGATATCCTACACAATCTATTCCCTATCAATAGCGTAATTACCATATTACTCCTCAATACCTTATTACTATATCATTTGCCTCAGTCTTTTAATGACCCCACAACACCGTACACTGAGATCCTTTGTGTCTATTGGTTCCTTGCACTGTTTATAAACATATCTAGCGCATTTTAGTCTTTTATCACTATCATTAAATTGGTAGTTTCTCATCTGATCTGTTTATGTTCATTAAATCCAAAAGCTCATTTTCTTACAGTTTGATCATCCTGAATTGGGAACTTGGCCTCACTGTCCCTCTTTCTTCTAAATCCCAGTTTATCTCCAAGAAATGTATGACAGTCCAAACAACTAACTCTTTTTAAAGTCCTCCTGATAAGGTTTAATCTCCACCCAGGAACTGGAATATTTATAGAGAAAGTGGTGGGTGGAAAAGTTGGTTAGATCTCCCAAACCATTATTGTTGGTAATAAATCTCTTCTCTCTCATTCTGCATTAGATTTAAATATCTTTCTAACATGACTATTTTCTTAATACAATATTTCAATGTTTTTTTTTCCTTTATGTGCTGGTTATTTGGCTTTCATTAGTTGTATTTTTTATTAATTATAGTGCCATTTATTAGTAAACGTGAAAAATATATTTTTTCATGGATATTTGTCAAACTCATGCTCGGTCTAATCAGTTATTCTTGCTGTATAATGATCAGTTTAATAAACAATCATATTCGGATTATGATCTATCATATAAGATAAGTCTACATCTCCTGATGTAGAACCCACTGAAAGTCAATTGCCAACGTCAACCTTAGCAAAAGGTAAATTCAACTTAGTGTTGTCGATAACATTAAAGGGTCAGTAAAATCAAAGTTAAACTTTCACGTTTCAGATAGAACATGCATTTTTAAACAACTTTTCAATTCACTTCCATTATCTAATTTGCTTTGTTCTTTTGATATCCTTTATTGAAAAACATATCTAGGTAGGCTCAGGAGCCTCTTGTTATTAGCTCACTCAGAACTAGATTACAAGTCATGAGGTATGGCTTTTCTGCGCACGATATGGTCTTTACGTGCGGAATGGTCATTGATTTGGTATTACAAGTTGCGCGTTGTCTTTGCCGTGCGCAATATGGTCTTTACCGCAACGATCCATTCTGCACTCAAAGACCTGTAGTAATGTGTTTCGCGAAACAAAAACGTTTCACCAAACACATCAAAAATACTTTACAAAGTACACCTTCACCCATAAACTACACTATTAACCCTTAAACTGCCATCCCCCCGCATCGCAAAAACTAAATAAACAATACAGTGTAGACAAGTTAATCTGGTGAAACTCTTTTCAACTTCCATTTTGCTGTGTTTTTACATAATTCCATATTCTCCATATTCTACAAAAGCTCAAAGTCATTCTAATTTCCTAAATATTATGTTCACAGACTCTGATGTCAGCCGCCATGGATTAGGTAATTTTCTATATTTTATTTTTTGTTACAACTATCGTCTATCGCTCTATCTATCTTTCTGTCTATCTATCTATTTGTCTGTCTACCTGTCCATCATCTTTCAATCAATCAATCAATCATATATCTATCATCTATCTTTCTATCTATTTATCTATCTATCAATCTCTCTCTCTCTATAAATATATTTATGGTGGTCTGAGGACGGGGGAGACCCCGAAAACATTTACCATTAAAACGGATTTGTAAACGGCGAGTGCCTTCTCTGGTATTTTGGTTATGTGAGTGTTTGGAAGTGCACCCCGGCAGCTGAAAGTGAAAGTGTGCTGGTTCCCTGCTTGTATACTTATATGTATATATATATATATATATATAGTTCATCAAAAAAAGAAGTATACGATCCACGCCAAGGTAAAGTAAAACTTGACTTTTATTCGTATGTTAAAATAATTACAACGATGGAGGAATCGGCAGCTTTGCAGAGTAGACGCAGCACTGGGCTTACGCGTTTCGGCTGTTAAGCCGTAGTCATAGCCTATAGTGCTGTGTTTGCTACTGCTATTTAAAATAAAGACACATTATATATATATATATATATATATATATATATATATATATTTATACGCTGATTGGAGTAGCCGTGTTAGTCCAGAGATTTAGATATCAAAATATCAAGAGTATTGCATTGAACAATGATACTTTTTTATTGGACTAACTATACATTTATAAGTTGACAACCTTTCGGAAGAGTTCCTTCCTTTATCAAGTCTAAAGCAATATTGCCAGTAAAGCAGTATTGCTTTAGACTTGATAAAGGAAGGAACTCTTCCGAAAGCTTGTCAACTTATAAATGTATAGTTAGTCCAATAAAAAAGTATCATTGTTCAATGTAATACTCTTGTTATTTTGATATATATATATAAGGAAATGAGTGTCTAGCGCCATAACTGATGTCACTATCGTGTTCCCGTTTGGACTATTTTCCTGTCTGACCGAGGGAAGAATCAAACCTTTTATTTTTCATTAAAAGTGTGATATTTTCCTTTCTCTACAGTCTCATACCTAATATTGTATTTGTTTTTATCATCTTGCTCTCATTTGGGACCCACAGCATTAACACAGATATGGACGTACAGTAGTTCCCCACTGAGCTATTTATAAACCTCAAATAAATGAGGAATATAAAGATGAGCACTTTTTTATGTTTTTTAATCCAAAGCAATATTACAGTTCTACACTACATATTATTTTCTAGTGTGTCTTTTATTTCCCCCATCTTGCCTAGTTAAACTTAGCACTTTCCCGCACACATCTACAAGCAAGATCTATCTATTGTCATTTCCTCTATTATCTATCTGTCAATCATCTGTCTGTCTATCTTTCTATCTGTCAATCATCTGTCTGTCTATCTTTCTATCTGTCTATCATCTGTCTGTCTATCTTTCTATCTATCATCTGTCTGTCTATCTTTCTATCTGTCTATCATCTGTCTGTCTATCTTTCTATCTGTCTATCATCTGTCTGTCTATCTTTCTATCTGTCTATCATCTGTCTGTCTATCTTTCTATCTGTCAATCATCTGTCTGTCTATCTTTCTATCTATCTATCATCTGTCTGTCTATCTTTCTATTTGTCTATCTATATTTGATTAGTTAAATGATCAATCAAATATAAAAGGGACAGACCTATCATCAAAAGTCCTTATGATCGATTGTACTATGGTGAACCACTATATACACTATCAACTTGTGTTGCTTAAGCATTTTATGTGATTTTATTTATTATAAAAGCAATGTAATTGTGTTCAACTACTCTCCCTCCAGCTTGGCAAACCACATGGGAGTCCAAAGCACCAAAAGGTAAATCTTAGCCCAATGTTACTTCTGCTGTTCAATCACAATGTCTTCATTATACTATACGCAACAAGCATGTATGTATGTGTATGTGTACAAATCTAGATTTATTCAATGTAATAATGTATTTCTGATAGAAAATACAATTTTAAACAACTTTCCAATATACTTCCATTGTCTAATTTGCTTAGTTCTCCTGGTATCCTTTGGTGAAAATGATACCTTGGTAGGCGCAGGAGCTGGGAGCTAGCTGCTGATTGGTGGCTGCACATATATGTCTATTGTCATTGGCTTACTGATATGTTCAGCTAGTTCCCAGTAGTGCATTGCTGCACTTTCAATAAAGGACACCAAGAAAATAAAGCAAATTGGATAATTAGAAATAAATTGGAAAGTAGTTTAAAAATGTGTGTTTTATCTGAATCAAGAAATAAAAAATGTGGGTTTCATGTCCCTTTAGGAAGAGTATGCATGTATAAAATATAGACACAGTGATGGTTACAAACCTCTGAAACAAATGGGTTAAAAGATTTAAAAATGTCTTTCACAGTGACAGCTAAGTGCTCATGGAAAGGGAAAGATTTACCTGCTCCAGTCACATTGTAAGTAAAAGTTAAAATGGAATATTTCATATTATTTTATTTTATTTGTTTGGTTGGTTTTTTTGTGAAAAGAAAACTTATCTGTGATTATACAGTCACATTTAAAAGAGCACTCTTTTTCTCTTTAGAGTTATTTGTCCAGCGGGATGTCTGACTGATAGAGCGACAGTATGGGGCTCTGAGACCTATGCAGAAGTAAGCACAATTATTAATAAATAGCTCTCTCTACTTACTTGTCTTCATATGAAATAAAAAATAGGCATTAAAATAGAAAATAGAGATGATTTTTGTTTCTTTTTATAAATGATTTATCATTAGGAGTCCTCAGTTTGCGAAGCTGCTATACATGCTGGTATAGTGACCAACAATGGGGGTCCGGCTATTGTTCAAAAGACACCAGGACAAACACAATATGTAGATGCTACCAAGAATAGAATAATTGCAAGAAGTCACGGTGAATCGTCTGGTTCATTTGTGTTCAGATCTCAACTTGATTTCCCAAGTATTACGTTTACAGACGTAGATGTCAGCTCCCAGGGCTTAGGTAAGTTTATATATATATATTATATAAAATAACGAAAAAATGGTTATACACATATGCACACACACAGTCATACTCACATACCTTTATGCAGTCAATCCAGTATCTCCAGATATCCTACACAATCTATTCCCTATCAATAGCGTAATTACCATATTACTCCTCAATACCTTATTACTATATCATTTGCCTCAGTCTTTTAATGACCCCACAACACCGTACACTGAGATCCTTTGTGTCTATTGGTTCCTTGCACTGTTTATAAACATATCTAGCGCATTTTAGTCTTTTATCACTATCATTAAATTGGTAGTTTCTCATCTGATCTGTTTGTTTATGTTCATTAAATCCAAAAGCTCATTTTCTTCTGTTAAGTGTGATCAGTCCACGGGTCATCATTACTTCTGGGATATTAACTGCTCCCCTACAGGAAGTGCAAGAGGATTCACCCAGCAGAGCTGCATATAGCTCCTCCCCTCTACGTCACTCCCAGTCATTCTCTTGCACCCAGCAACTAGATAGGTCGTGTGAGAGGACTATGGTGATTATACTTAGTTTTATATCTTCAATCAAAAGTTTGTTATTTTAAAATAGCACCGGAGTGTGTTATTACCTCTCTGGCAGAGTTTGAGGAAGAATCTACCAGAGTTTTGCTATGATTTTAGCCGGAGTAGTTAAGATCATATTGCTGTTCTCGGCCATCTGAGGAGTGAGGTAAACTTCAGATCAGGGGACAGCGGGCAGATGAATCTGCATAGAGGTATGTAGCAGTTTTTATTTTCTGACAATGGAATTGATGAGAAAATCCTGCCATACCGATATAATGTCATGTATGTATACTTTACACTTCAGTATTCTGGGAGAATGGTACTTCACTAGAATTACACTGTAAGAAAGACATAAAGCTGTTTAATAACTAGAGATTATGTTTAACGTTTTTGCTGGAATGTAAAATCGTTTTCATTTGCTGAGGTACTGTGTGAATAAATGTTTGGGCACTATTTTTCCACTTGGCAGTTGCTTAAATCTGTTTTTTCTGTCAGTTTCTGTTCTCCCTCACTGCTGTGTGTGTGGGGGAGGGGCACTTTTACTATGCATCAAATATTTCAGTCAGCAACTCATTGTATTCCCTGCATGATCCGGTTCATCTCTACAGAGCTCAGGGGTCTTCAAAACTTATTTTGAGGGAGGTATTTTCTCTCAGCAGAGCTGTGAGAATTATAGTTTGACTGAAATAAAAACTTTTATTCTGTAATTTGTTTCCTGCTTTCAGAAATTGTTATCTTTGCTAATGGGATTAAACCTTTGCTAAAGTTGTGTTGTTTACAAGGATTGAGGCTATAACTGTTTCAATTTATTAATTTTTAACTGTCATAGATCTTCTGTGCTTCTTAAAGGCACAGTACGTTTTAATATTATTCTATTTGAATTGTATTTCCAAGTTGCAAGTTTATTTGCTAGTGTGTTAAACATGTCTGATTCAGAGGATGATACCTGTGTCATTTGTTGCAATGCCAAAGTGGAGCCCAATAGAAATTTATGTACTAACTGTATTGATGCTACTTTAAATAAAAATCAATCTGTACAAATTGAACAAATTTCACCAAACAACGAGGGGAGAGTTATGCCGACTAACTCGCCTCACGTGTCAGTACCTACATCTCCCGCTCAGAGGGAGGTGCGTGATATTGTAGCGCCGAGTACAGCTGGGCGGCCATTACAAATCACATTACAGGATATGGCTACTGTTATGACTGAAGTTTTGGCTAAATTACCAGAACTAAAAGGTAAGCGTGATCACTCTGGGGTGAGAACAGAGTGCGCTGATAATATTAGGGCCATGTCAGACACTGCGTCACAGGTGGCAGAACATGAGGACGGAGAACTTCATTCTGTGGGTGACGGTTCTGATCCAAACAGACTGGATTCAGATATTTCAAATTTTAAATTTAAACTGGAAAACCTCCGTGTATTACTAGGGGAGGTGTTAGCGGCTCTGAATGATTGTAACACAGTTGCAATACCAGAGAAAATGTGTAGGTTGGATAAATATTTTGCGGTACCGACGAGTACTGAGGTTTTTCCTATACCTAAGAGACTTACTGAAATTGTTACTAAGGAGTGGGATAGACCCGGTGTGCCGTTCTCACCCCCTCCGATATTTAGAAAAATGTTTCCAATAGACGCCACCACAAGGGACTTATGGCAAACGGTCCCTAAGGTGGAGGGAGCAGTTTCTACTTTAGCTAAGCGTACCACTATCCCGGTGGAGGATAGCTGTGCTTTTTCAGATCCAATGGATAAAAAGTTAGAGGGTTACCTTAAGAAAATGTTTGTTCAACAAGGTTTTATATTGCAACCCCTTGCATGCATTGCGCCGATCACGGCTGCAGCGGCATTCTGGATTGAGTCTCTGGAAGAGAACATTGGTTCAGCTACTCTGGACGACATTACGGACAGGCTTAGAGTCCTTAAACTAGCTAATTCATTCATTTCGGAGGCCGTAGTACATCTTACTAAACTTACGGCGAAGAATTCAGGATTCGCCATTCAGGCACGCAGGGCGCTGTGGCTAAAATCCTGGTCAGCTGATGTTACTTCTAAGTCTAAATTGCTTAATATACCTTTCAAAGGGCAGACCTTATTCGGGCCCGGGTTGAAAGAGATTATCGCTGACATTACAGGAGGTAAAGGCCATGCCCTGCCTCAGGACAAAGCCAAAGCCAAGACTAGACAGTCTAGTTTTCGTTCCTTTCGTAATTTCAAAGCAGGAGCAGCATCAACTTCCTCTGCACCAAAACAGGAAGGAGCTGTTGCTCGCTACAGACAAGGCTGGAAACCTAACCAGTCCTGGAACAAGGGCAAGCAGACTAGGAAACCTGCTGCTGCCCCCAAAACAGCATGAATTGAGGGCCCCCGATCCGGGATCGGATCTAGTGGGGGGCAGACTTTCTCTCTTCGCCCAGGCTTGGGCAAGAGATGTTCAGGATCCCTGGGCGCTAGAGATAATATCTCAGGGATACCTTCTGGACTTCAAATACTCTCCTCCAAGAGAGAGATTTCATCTGTCAAGATTGTCAACAATCCAGACAAAGAAAGAGGCTTTTCTACGCTGCGTACAAGAGCTCTTGTTAATGGGAGTAATCCATCCAGTTCCACGATCGGAACAGGGACAGGGGTTTTACTCAAATCTGTTTGTGGTTCCCAAAAAAGAGGGAACTTTCAGACCAATCCTGGACTTAAAGATCCTAAACAAATTCCTAAGATTTCCATCGTTCAAGATGGAGACTATTCGGACAATTTTACCTATGATCCAAGAGGGTCAGTACATGACCACTGTAGATTTAAAAGATGCTTACCTGCACATACCGATTCACAAAGATCATTACCGGTACCTAAGGTTTGCCTTCCTAGACAGGCATTACCAGTTTGTGGCTCTTCCATTCGGATTGGCTACAGCGCCAAGAATCTTCACAAAGGTTCTGGGTGCTCTTCTGGCGGTACTAAGACCGCGGGGAATCTCGGTAGCTCCATACCTAGACGACATTCTGATACAAGCTTCAAGCTTTCAAACTGCCAAATCTCATACAGAGTTAGTGCTGGCATTTCTAAGGTCACATGGATGGAAGGTGAACGAAAAGAAAAGTTCACTCGTTCCACTCACAAGAGTTCCCTTCCTGGGGACTCTTATAGATTCTGTAGAAATGAAGATTTACCTGACAGAGGACAGGCTATCAAGACTTCAAAGTGCTTGCCGCACTCTTCATTCCATTCAACACCCGTCAGTGGCTCAATATATGGAGGTAATCGGCTTAATGGTAGCGGCAATGGACATAGTACCCTTTGCACGCTTACACCTCAGACCACTGCAACTGTGCATGCTAGGTCAGTGGAATGGGGATTACTCAGACTTATCCCCTTCTCTGAATCTGGATCAAGAGACCAGAAATTCTCTTCTATGGTGGCTTTCTCGGCCACACCTGTCCAGGGGGATGCCATTCAGCAGACCAGACTGGACAATTGTAACAACAGACGCCAGCCTTCTAGGTTGGGGTGCCGTCTGGAATTCCCTGAAGGCTCAGGGACTATGGAGTCAGGAGGAGAGTCTCCTGCCAATAAACATTCTGGAATTGAGAGCAGTTCTCAATGCCCTCCTGGCTTGGCCCCAGTTGACAACTCGGGGGTTCATCAGGTTTCAGTCGGACAACATCACGACTGTAGCTTACATCAACCATCAGGGAGGGACAAGAAGCTCCCTAGCTATGATGGAAGTATCAAAGATAATTCGCTGGGCAGAGTCTCACTCTTGCCACCTGTCAGCAATCCACATCCCGGGAGTGGAGAACTGGGAGGCGGATTTCTTAAGTCGTCAGACTTTTCATCCGGGGGAGTGGGAACTTCATCCAGAGGTCTTTGCCCAAATACTTCGACGTTGGGGCAAACCAGAGATAGATCTCATGGCGTCTCGACAGAACGCCAAGCTTCCTCGTTACGGGTCCAGATCCAGGGATCCAGGAGCAGTCCTGATAGATGCTCTGACAGCACCTTGGGACTTCAGGATGGCTTACGTGTTTCCACCCTTCACGTTGCTTCCTCGATTGATAGCCAGAATCAAACAAGAGAGAGCATCAGTGATTCTAATAGCACCTGCGTGGCCACGCAGGACTTGGTATGCAGACCTGGTGGACATGTCATCCTGTCCGCCTTGGTCTCTACCTCTGAAACAGGACCTTCTGATACAGGGTCCCTTCAAACATCAAAATCTAACTTCTCTGAAGCTGACTGCTTGGAAATTGAACGCTTAATTTTATCAAGACGTGGGTTTTCTGAGTCAGTTATTAGTACCTTAATACAGACTAGGAAACCTGTTACCAGAAAGATTTACCATAAGATATGGCGTAAATACCTACATTGGTGTGAATCCAAAGGTTACTCTTGGAGTAAGGTTAGGATTCCTAGGATATTGTCTTTTCTACAAGAAGGTTTAGAAAAGGGTTTATCTGCTAGTTCATTAAAGGGACAGATCTCAGCTCTGTCCATTCTGTTACACAAACGTCTGTCAGAAGTTCCTGACGTCCAGGCTTTTTGTCAGGCTTTGGCCAGGATTAAGCCTGTGTTTAAAACTGTTGCTCCACCATGGAGTTTAAACCTTGTTCTTAATGTTTTACAGGGCGTTCCGTTTGAACCCCTTCATTCCATTGATATAAAGTTGTTATCTTGGAAAGTTCTATTTTTAATGGCTATTTCCTCGGCTCGAAGAGTCTCTGAATTATCAGCCTTACATTGTGATTCTCCTTATTTGATTTTTCATTCGGATAAGGTAGTCCTGCGTACTAAACCTGGGTTCTTACCTAAGGTAGTTACTAACAGGAATATCAATCAAGAGATTGTTGTTCCTTCTTTATGCCCAAATCCTTCTTCAAAGAAGGAACGTCTACTGCACAACCTGGATGTAGTCCGGGCTCTAAAATTTTACTTGCAGGCAACTAAGGAATTCCGACAAACGTCTTCTCTGTTTGTCATTTACTCTGGGCAGAGGAGAGGTCAAAAAGCTTCCGCTACCTCTCTTTCTTTTTGGCTTCGTAGCATAATTCGTTTAGCTTATGAGACTGCTGGACAGCAGCCCCCTGAAAGAATTACAGCTCATTCTACTAGAGCTGTGGCTTCCACTTGGGCCTTCAAGAATGAGGCCTCTGTTGAACAGATTTGCAAGGCTGCAACTTGGTCTTCGCTTCATACTTTTTCCAAATTTTACAAATTTGACACCTTTGCTTCATCGGAGGCTATTTTTGGGAGAAAGGTTCTTCAGGCAGTGGTTCCTTCTGTATAAAGAGTCTGCCTATCCCTCCCGTCATCCGTGTACTTTTGCTTTGGTATTGGTATCCCAGAAGTAATGATGACCCGTGGACTGATCACACTTAACAGAAGAAAACATAATTTATGCTTACCTGATAAATTCCTTTCTTCTGTAGTGTGATCAGTCCACGGCCCGCCCTGTTTTTAAGGCAGGTAAATATTTTTTAATTTATACTCCAGTCACCACTTCACCCTTGGCTTTTCCTTTCTCGTTGGTCCTTGGTCGAATGACTGGGAGTGACGTAGAGGGGAGGAGCTATATGCAGCTCTGCTGGGTGAATCCTCTTGCACTTCCTGTAGGGGAGCAGTTAATATCCCAGAAGTAATGATGACCCGTGGACTGATCACACTACAGAAGAAAGGAATTTATCAGGTAAGCATAAATTATGTTTTCTTACACTTTGATCCTCCTGAATTGGGAACTTGGCCTCACTGTCCCTCTTTCTTCTAAATCCCAGTTTATCTCCAAGAAATGTATGACAGTCCAAACAACTAACTCTTTTTAAAGTCCTCCTGATAAGGTTTATTTTCCACCCAGGAACTGGGATATTTATAGAGAAAGTGGTGGGTGGAAAAGTTGGTTAGATCTCCCAAACCATTATTGCTGGTAATAAATTTCTTCTCTCTCATTCTGCATTAGATTTAAATATCTAACATGACTATTTCCTTAGTACAATATGTCAATGTTTTGTCCTTTATGTGCTGGTTATTTGGCTTTCATTAGTTGTATTTTTTATTAATTATAGTGCCATTTATTAGTAAACGTGAAAAATATATTTTTTCATGGAAATTTGTCAAACTCATGCTCAGAGGCGTAACTAGAAACCACAGGGCCCAGGTGCAAGAATGTAAGAAGGGCCCCACCCCCACCCCGCCACCCCCCCAAAAAAAAGTGAATTTGATATATATCTTTTTTATATATATATAATTAAAACACAGAAAAAATGTGAATCAGATTACATGTATGCAAACGGAGGTACCCTGTGCCCTGGTTCCACAAACATACACAAATACATGCATAAATACACACACAGTCACATGCATACACACATACATAAACACCAATGGGTAAAACAGAAACACTAACACCTGTATTCAGAGACACTAGTGAAGCATCATGTCACACTCACATTATATCAGTGCAGGCAGTGGCAGGTCAACGTTTTTTTTTTTTTTTTTTAAGTTGTGCCCCCACCCTTGGGGGCCCAGTGGCAATTGCGATCCTCTGCACCCCCTGTAGTTTCGCCCCTGCTCATGCTCGGTCTAATCAGTTTAATAAACAATCATATTCGGATTATGATCTATCATATAAGATAAGTCACTTAAAGGGACAGGAAACCCTCACATTTTCTTTCATGATTTGGATAAAACATACAATTTAAAACAACTTTCCAATTTACTTCTATTATCAAATTTGCTTTATTCTTTTTTATCCTTTGGTGAAGGAACAACATTGCACTACTGGCAGCTAGCTGAACACAACTAGTTAGCCAATGACAAGAGACAAATGTGTGCAGGCACCAATCAGCAGCTAACTCCCCACTAGTGTAGGATATGCACATATTCTTTTTCAACAAAGGATACCAAGAGAACGAAGCACATTTGAAAATAGAAGTTAATTTAAAATTGTCTTAAAATTACAAGCTCTATCTGAATCATGCAAGTTTAATTTTGTTGTTCTTGTCCCTTTCATCACATACAAAACGGACAGACTTATGATCACAAGTCCTTATGATGGATTGTACTATGGTGAACCTCTAGATGCACAATTATCTGTTGCTGACTTTGCATTCGTTGCTTTCCCCTAGTCACTATTATAGCACATCCAAGCAGCTTCCATAGCTTATGCATTTGATTTGATTTTATGTCTAAACAATATATATATAATGGTGTTTTCTTTCATGTAATTAACAAGAGTCCATGAGCTAGTGACGTATGGGATATACATTCCTACCAGGAGGGGCAAAGTTTCCCAAACCTTAAAATGCCTATAAATACACCCCTCACCACACCCACAAATCAGTTTTTACAAACTTTGCCTCCAAGGGAGGTGGTGAAGTAAGTTTGTGCTAGATTCTACGTTGATATGCGCTCCGCAGCAAGTTGGAGCCCGGTTTTCCTCTCAGCGTGCAGTGAATGTCAGAGGGATGTGAGGAGAGTATTGCCTATTGAATGCAGTGATCTCCTTCTACGGGGTCTATTTCATAAGGTTCTCTGTTATCGGTCGTAGAGATTCATCTCTTACCTCCCTTTTCAGATCGACGATATACTCTTATATTTACCATTTCCTCTACTGATTCTCGTTTCAGTACTGGTTTGGCTTTCTACAAACATGTAGATGAGTGTCCTGGGGTAAGTAAGTCTTATTTTCTGTGACACTCTAAGCTATGGTTGGGCACTTTATTTATAAGTTCTAAATATATGTATTCAAACATTTATTTGCCTTGACTCAGAATGTTCAACTTTCCTTATTTCCAGACAGTCAGTTTCATATTTGGGATTATGCTTTAAATTATCATATTTTTCTTACCTCAAAAATTTGACTTTTTTCCCTGTGGGCTGTTAGGCTCGCGGGGGCTGAAAATGCTTCATTTTATTGCGTCATTCTTGGCGCGGACTTTTTTGGCGCAAAAATTCTTTTCCGTTTCCGGCGTCATACGTGTCGCCGGAAGTTGCGTCATTTTTTGACGTTATTTTGCGCCAAAAATGTCGGCGTTCCGGATGTGGCGTCATTTTTGGCGCCAAAAGCATTTAGGCGCCAAATAATGTGGGCGTCTTATTTGGCGCCAAAAAATATGGGCGTCGCTTTTGTCTCCACATTATTTCAGTCTCATTTTTCATTTGCTTCTGGTTGCTAGAAGCTTGATGTTTGGCATTTTTTTCCCATTCCTGAAACTGTCTTATAAGGAATTTGATCTATTTTGCTTTATATGTTGTTTTTTCTCTTACATATTGCAAGATGTCTCACGTTGCATCTGAGCCAGAAGATACTACAGGAAAACCACTGCCTGCTGGATCTACCAAAGCTAAGTGTATCTGCTGTAAACTTTTGGTAGCTATTCCTCCAGCTGTTGTTTGTAATAATTGTCATGACAAACTTGTTAAAGCAGATAATATTTCCTTTAGTGATGTACCATTGCCTGTTGCAGTTCCCTCAACATCTAAGGTGCAGAATGTTCCTGATAACATAAGAGATTTTGTTTCTGAATCCATAAAGAAGGCTTTGTCTGTTATTTCTCCTTCTAGTAAACGTAAAAAGTCTTTTAAATCTTCTCTCTCTACAGATGAATTTTTAAATGAACACCATCATTCTGATTCTTTGGACTCTTCTGGTTCAGAGGATTCTATCTCAGAGATTGATGCTGATAAATCTTCATATTTATTTAAGATGGAATTTATTCGCTCTTTACTTAAAGAAGTACTAATTGCTTTAGAAATAGAGGATTCTAGTCCTCTTGATACTAATTCTATACGTTTGGATAAGGTTTTTAAAGCTCCTGCGGTTATTCCAGAAGTCTTTCCTGTTCCTAATGCTATTTCTGCAGTAATTGCTAAGGAATGGGATAAATTGGGTAATTCATTTACTCCTTCTAAACGTTTTAAGCAATTATATCCTGTTCCGTCTGACAGGTTAGAATTTTGGGACAAAATCCCTAAAGTTGATGGGGCTATTTCTACCCTTGCTAAACGTACTACCATTCCTACGTCAGATGGTACCTCGTTTAAGGATCCTTTAGATAGAAAAATTGAATCTTTTCTAAGAAAAGCTTATCTATGTTCAGGTAATCTTCTTAGACCTGCTATATCATTGGCTGATGTTGCTGCAGCTTCAACTTTTTGGTTGGAAACTCTAGCGCAACAAGTAACAAATCGTGATTCTCATGATATTATTATTCTTCTCCAGCATGCTAATAATTTCATCTGTGATGCCATTTTTGATATTATTAGAGTTGATGTTAGATTTATGTCTCTGGCTATCTTAGCCAGAAGAGCTTTATGGCTTAAGACCTGGAATGCTGATATGGCTTCTAAATCAACTCTACTTTCCATTTCTTTCCAGGGAAACAAATTATTTGGTTCTCAGTTGGATTCTATTATTTCAACTGTTACTGGTGGGAAAGGAACTTTTTTACCACAGGATAAAAAGTCTAAAGGTAAAAACAGGGCTAACAATCGTTTTCGTTCCTTTCGTTTCAACAAAGAACAAAAGCCTGATCCTTCGTCCTCAGGAGCAGTTTCAGTTTGGAAACCATCTCCAGTCTGGAATAAATCCAAGCCTGCTAGAAAGGCAAAGCCTGCTTCTAAGTTCACATGAAGGTACGGCCCTCATTCCAGTTCAGCTGGTAGGGGGCAGGTTACGTTTTTTCAAAGAAATTTGGATCAATTCTGTTCACAATCTTTGGATTCAGAACATTGTTTCAGAAGGGTACAGAATTGGTTTCAAGATGAGACCTCCTGCAAAGAGATTTTTTCTTTCCCATGTCCCAGTAAATCCAGTGAAAGCTCAAGCATTTCTGAATTGTGTTTCAGATCTAGAGTTGGCTGGAGTAATTATGCCAGTTCCAGTTCCGGAACAGGGGATGGGGTTTTATTCAAATCTCTTCATTGTACCAAAGAAGGAGAACTCCTTCAGACCAGTTCTGGATCTAAAATTATTGAATCGTTATGTAAGGATACCAACGTTCAAGATGGTAACTGTAAGGACTATATTGCCTTTTGTTCAGCAAGGGAATTATATGTCCACAATAGATTTACAGGATGCATATCTGCATATTCCGATTCATCCAGATCATTATCAGTTCCTGAGATTCTCTTTTCTAGACAAGCATTACCAATTTGTGGCTCTACCGTTTGGCCTTGCTACAGCTCCAAGAATTTTCACAAAGATTCTCGGTGCCCTTCTGTCTGTAATCAGAGAACAGGGTATTGTGGTATTTCCTTATTTGGACGATATCTTGGTACTTGCTCCGTCTTTACATTTAGCAGAGTCTCATACGAATCGACTTGTGTTGTTTCTTCAAGATCATGGTTGGAGGATCAATTTACCAAAAAGTTCTTTGATTCCTCAAACAAGGGTAACCTTTCTGGGTTTCCAGATAGATTCAGTGTCCATGACTTTGTCTTTAACAGACAAGAGACGTCTAAAATTGATTACAGCCTGTCGAAACCTTCAGTCTCAATCATTCCCTTCGGTAGCCTTATGCATGGAAATTCTAGGTCTTATGACTGCTGCATCGGACGCGATCCCCTTTGCTCGTTTTCACATGCGACCTCTTCAGCTCTGTATGCTGAACCAATGGTGCAGGGATTACACGAAGATATATCAATTAATATCTTTAAAACCGATTGTTCGGCACTCTCTAACGTGGTGGACAGATCACCTTCGTTTAATTCAGGGGGCTTCTTTTGTTCTTCCAACCTGGACTGTAATTTCAACAGATGCAAGTCTCACAGGTTGGGGAGCTGTGTGGGGATCTCTGACGGCACAAGGAGTTTGGGAATCTCAGGAGGTGAGATTACCGATCAATATCTTGGAACTCCGTGCAGTTTTCAGAGCTCTTCAGTTTTGGCCTCTTCTGAAGAGAGAATCGTTCATTTGTTTTCAGACAGACAATGTCACAACTGTGGCATACATCAATCATCAAGGAGGGACTCACAGTCCTCTGGCTATGAAAGAAGTATCTCGAATTTTGGTTTGGGCGGAATCCAGCTCCTGTCTAATCTCTGCGGTTCATATCCCAGGTATAGACAATTGGGAAGCGGATTATCTCAGTCGCCAAACGTTGCATCCGGGCGAATGGTCTCTTCACCCAGAGGTATTTCTTCAGATTGTTCAAATGTGGGGGCTCCCAGAGATAGATCTGATGGCCTCTCATCTAAACAAGAAACTTCCCAGGTATCTGTCCAGATCCCGGGATCCTCAGGCGGAGGCAGTGGATGCATTATCACTTCCTTGGAAGTATCATCCTGCCTATATCTTTCCGCCTCTAGTTCTTCTTCCAAGAGTAATCTCCAAGATTCTGAGGGAATGCTCGTTTGTTCTGCTAATAGCTCCAGCATGGCCTCACAGGTTTTGGTATGCGGATCTTGTCCGGATGGCATCTTGCCAACCATGGACTCTTCCGTTAAGACCAGACCTTCTGTTACAAGGTCCTTTTTTCCATCCGGATCTGAAATCCTTAAATTTAAAGGTATGGAGATTGAACGCTTGATTCTTGGTCATAGAGGTTTCTCTGACTCCGTGATTAATACTATGTTACAGGCTCGTAAATCTGTATCTCGAGAGATATATTATAGAGTCTGGAAGACTTATATTTCTTGGTGTCTTTCTCGTCATTTTTCTTGGCATTCTTTTAGAATACCGAGAATTTTACAGTTTCTTCAGGATGGTTTAGATAAGGGTTTGTCCGCAAGTTCTTTGAAAGGACAAATCTCCGCTCTTTCTGTTCTTTTTCACAGAAAGATTGCTATTCTTCCTGATATTCATTGTTTTGTACAAGCTTTGGTTCGTATAAAACCTGTCATTAAGTCAATTTCTCCTCCTTGGAGTTTGAATTTGGTTCTGGGAGCTCTTCAAGCTCCTCCGTTTGAACCTATGCATTCATTGGACATTAAACTACTTTCTTGGAAAGTTTTGTTCCTTTTGGCCATCTCTTCTGCTAGAAGAGTTTCTGAATTATCTGCTCTTTCTTGTGAGTCTCCTTTTCTGATTTTTCATCAGGATAAGGCGGTGTTGCGAACTTCTTTTGAATTTTTACCTAAAGTTGTGAATTCCAACAACATTAGTAGAGAAATTGTGGTTCCTTCATTATGTCCTAATCCTAAGAATTCTAAGGAGAGATCATTGCATTCTTTGGATGTTGTTAGAGCTTTGAAATATTATGTTGAAGCTACGAAATCTTTCCGTAAGACTTCTAGTCTATTTGTTATCTTTTCCGGTTCTAGGAAAGGCCAGAAAGCTTCTGCCATTTCTTTGGCATCTTGGTTGAAATCTTTAATTCATCTTGCCTATGTTGAGTCGGGTAAAATTCCGCCTCAGAGAATTACAGCTCATTCTACTAGGTCAGTATCTACTTCCTGGGCGTTTAGGAATGAAGCTTCGGTTGACCAGATCTGCAAAGCAGCAACTTGGTCCTCTTTGCATACTTTTACTAAATTCTACCATTTTGATGTATTTTCTTCTTCTGAAGCAGTTTTTGGTAGAAAAGTTCTTCAGGCAGCGGTTTCAGTTTGAATCTTCTGCTTATGTTTTTTGTTAAACTTTATTTTGGGTGTGGATTATTTTCAGCAGGAATTGGCTGTCTTTATTTTATCCCTCCCTCTCTAGTGACTCTTGTGTGGAAAGATCCACATCTTGGGTAGTCATTATCCCATACGTCACTAGCTCATGGACTCTTGTTAATTACATGAAAGAAAACATAATTTATGTAAGAACTTACCTGATAAATTCATTTCTTTCATATTAACAAGAGTCCATGAGGCCCACCCTTTTTTGTGGTGGTTATGATTTTTTTGTATAAAGCACAATTATTCCAATTCCTTATTTTTTATGCTTCGCACTTTTTTTCTTATCACCCCACTTCTTGGCTATTCGTTAAACTGATTTGTGGGTGTGGTGAGGGGTGTATTTATAGGCATTTTAAGGTTTGGGAAACTTTGCCCCTCCTGGTAGGAATGTATATCCCATACGTCACTAGCTCATGGACTCTTGTTAATATGAAAGAAATGAATTTATCAGGTAAGTTCTTACATAAATTATGTTTTTTATCTACTCTCCCTCCAGCCGGACAAACCACACAGGAGTCCAAAGTACCAAAAGGTAAATCTAAGCATTCTGTTACTTCTAATATTCTAATAGATGAAGCACAATGTCTTCAAACATGTGTGCATGTGTGTGTGTTTGTGTGCATGTGTGTGTATGAGCATGTGCATGCATGAATGTGTGTGCACGTGTGTGTGTGCATGTGTGTGTGCATGTGTGTGTTTGTGTGCATGGGTGTGTATGAGCATGTGCATGCATGAATGTGTGTACACGTGTGTGTGTGTGTGTGTGTATGTGTGGGTATGTGTGTTTGTGTGCATGTATTTGTATGCACATGTGCGTGCATGCATGTGTGTATGTATGTGTGGGTGTTTGTGTGCATGCGTGTGTATGCACATGTGCATGCATGTAGGTGAGGTTTGGGGGTTTGTGTGCCTGTGTGTGTATGAACATCTACGTGCATGAATGTGTGTGCATGTGTGTGTGTGTGTATGTGTGGGTATGTGTGTTTGTGTGCATGCGTGTGTATGCACATGTGCATGCATGTAGGTGAGGTTTGGGGGTTTGTGTGCCTGTGTGTGTATGAACATCTACGTGCATGAATGTGTGTGCACGTGTGTGTGTGTGTATGTGTGGGTATGTGTGTTTGTGTGCATGTATTTGTATGCACATGTGCGTGCATGCATGTGTGTATGTGTGGGTATGTGTGTTTGTGTCCATGCATGTATGTATGTGTGGGTATGTGTGTTTGTGTCCATGCATGTATGTATGTGTGGGTATGTGTGTTTGTGTCCATGCATGTATGGATGTGTGGGTATGTGTGTTTATGTCCATGCATGTATGTATGTGTGGGTATGTGTGTTTATGTCCATGCATGTATGTATGTGTGGGTATGTGTGTTTGTGTCCATGCATGTATGTATGTGTGGGTTTTTGTGTGCATGCGTGTGTAAAGGTATTTCAGTATAAAAATATAATCTTATTTTCTTCTGTATTATAGTATCTGCAGACTGTTCAATGGCAGGGAAGGACTTGTCTGCACTAGTTACATTGTAAGTATGGCCATAGCACCAGGATACTGTGAACAAAAAGCATTTGCCAAAGTCATGGACATTTTTTAACAATTCATAGTTTTAGCAAGGAACATTTTTTCTTCAGATATACAGCTATTACATCTGGTCCGATCCAAATGCCGAAGATGGTGGCCGCAAGCTGCATTGCGCAGTATTCGGAGCCGGATTTATTCTTGTACAAATCAAGATCTTAGTGTGTTGCACTTTCACAAGAATAAGTCCGGCTTCACAAATTGCTGAATGCGGCTTGCGGACTCCATCTGCGGCATTTTGGAACGGGCCAAAATCGCTGAATGCATGTCTAGTATATATGGTATGATTAAGGGTGGGTTGCCTGAAACATCACTTATTTTTAATTAACCTAATTAAACAACAAAGTTTTATTGGATTGAGGAGTGTTGCTACCTTACTTGTGAAAACAAAGTATATATTATAAGCCATATGCTGAAAGTAACATAAATGGCTTAATACTTTTTTTCTTTCCATTATGAGTATTATTTAAATTGATATTAAATTCTAAAACAAATGCGCCATCATTTAATTATTTTACAATCATTATAATAAAAGGTGATTGTTACTTCTTTCAATATAGAGTCACCTGCCTTGAAGGATGCCTAAATGAGAAAGGAGAGGTTTGGGGAACTGAAATCTACACAGATGTAAGAACCAATAGCCAATGTGCATTGTAGGACATTTCAGAGTTCTACAAGAATATGTCGTCTGTCAATCATTCTTGAAATATCCTTTGCTTGCATTTTCTTTATTAGGCTTCTTCCATTTGCCGAGCTGCCATTCACGCGGGAAGAATAGGTAACGACGGGGGTGAAATAAAAGTAAAGAAAAAGCCAGGACAGAACAGTTATGAAGAATCACATAGAAATGGGGTGAAAACAAAGAGTATGGGTGAATGGTCTGGCTCATTTGCATTCATCTCCTCATATGAATACCAGATTACTACAACATTTTCAGAAACATCATACAAAGATGGACCCACTGGTATACATCTCAATATATTTTAACTTACAGTATATGTCGCTTTTACTTGCAACTCATTAAGAAATCATTTGTTTCTCCTTTTGTAACAGAAATTACATGGGGCTCCGAACCATCTACAGGTAATATTTTATTTATAGATTTTTATTTGTGATGTTTTAGCAGAATTGTTAAAGGGACATGAAACTCAAACCTTTTCTTTCATTATTCAGCCAGAACATGTGATTTTAAACAACTTTTCAAATTACGTATTTCAATGATCTAATTTGCTTCAATTTGCTTATCTAATCCAGCTAAAAAACATAGCAACCTTTCGGCTAAATTACGAGTTTTGCGTTATACTGAAAAAGCAGCGTTATCAGGTTATAACTCTGCTTTTTCACTACCGCTGCTATTACGAGTCTTGCAGATTTAGGGGCACCGCACACTTTTTTGGCCTTGCCTCAAATCAACTTACGCAATTTGCGCATAGTCTATTTTCAATGGGACTTCCATAGCGCCGGTATTACGAGCTTGTCCTGGGAGGCCAAAAAGTGAGCAGTACACCCTATACCGTCAAGATTCGTACCGCATTTTAAAGTCAGTAGTTATGAGTTTTACACTACAAAGCTGTAGAATAAAACTCACAACTAAAGTGCTAAAAAGTACACTAACACCCATAAACTACCAATTAACCCCTAAACCGAGGCCCTCTCGCATCGCAAACACTAAAATTAAATTATTAACCCCTAATCTGCCGCTCCGGACATCGCCGCCACTATAATAAACATATTAACCCCTAAACTGCCGCACTCCCGCCTCGCAAACACAATTTAAATATTATTAACGCCTAATCTGCTGTCCCTAACACTGACGCCACCTACCTACATTTATTAACCCCTAATATGCCGCCCCCAACGTCGCCGCCACTATATTAAATTTATTAACCCCTAAATCTAAGTCTAACCCTAACATCCCCTAACTTAAATATAATTAAAATAAATCTAAATAAAACATACTATTAATAACTAAATAATTCCTATGTAAAACTAAATACTTACCTATAAAATAAACCCTAAGCTAGCTACAATATAACTAATAGTTACATTGTAGCTAACTTATGGTTTATTTTTATTTTACAGGCAAGTTTGTATTTATTTTAACTCGGTAGAATAGTTACTAAATAGTTATTAACTATTTAATAACTACCTAGCTAAAATAAATACACATTTTAAATAAAACCTAACCTATGTTACACTAACACCTAACCTAACCCTACAATTAATTAAATTCCCTAAATTAAATACAATTAACTAAATTCAAAACAATTAGCCAAATTACAAAAAAAATATTACAAGATCTTTAAACTAATTAACCTAATCTAATAGCCCTATCAAAATAAAAAAGCCCACCCAAAATAAAAAAAAACCCTAGCCTAAACTAAACTACCAATAGCCCTTAAAAAGGCCTTTTGCGGGGCATTGCCCCAAAGAAATCAGCTCTTTTACCTGTAACACAACCCCCCCAACAGTAAAACCTACCACCCACACAACCAACCCCCCAAATAAAAGCCTAACTAAAAAAAAACCTAAGCTCCCCATTGCCCTGAAAAGGGCATTTGGATGGGCATTGCCCTTAAAAGGGCAGTTAGCTCTATTGCGGCCTAAACCAAAAATAAAACCCACCCAATACACCCTTAAAAAATCCTAACACTAACCCCCGAAGATCCACTTACCGGGAGAAGTCTTCATCCAAGCGGCAAAATGTCCTCAATGAAGCAGGCAGAAGTGGTCTTCCAGACGGGCAGAAGTGGTTGGCGACAATGGGAGCGGCAGATTAGGGGTTAATAAGTGTAGGTAGGTTGCGGTGACATTGGGGGTGGGAGATTAGGGGTTAATAAATATAATGTAGGTGTCGGCGATGGCCAGGAGCAACAGATTAGGGGTTAATAATATTTAACTAATGTTTGTAATGCGGGAGTGCGGCGGTTTAGGGGTTAATATGTTTATTCTAGTGGCAGTGATGTCTGGTGCGGCATATTAGGGGTTAATAAATATAATGTAGGTGTCAGCGATGTCGGGGGCGTTAGATTAGGGGTTAATAAGTGTACGATTAGGGGTGTTTAGACTCTGGGGTCATTTTAGGGTGTTAGGTGTAAACATAACTTTAGTTTCCCCATAGGAATCAATGAGGCTGCGTTACTGAGATTTACGCTGCTTTTTTGCAGGTGTTTTTTTAGCCGGCTCTCCCCATTGATGTCTATGGGGAAATCGTGCACAAGCACGTACAACCATCTCACTGCTGACTTAAGCAGCGCTGGTATTGGAGTGCGGTATGTAGCACAATTTTGCTCTACGCTCACTTTTTGCCTTTTAACGCCGGGTTTGTAAAAACCTGTAATACCAGCGCTGTAGGTAAGTGAGTGGTGACAATAAAGTGCAAGTTAGTACAGCACCCCTAATAACGCAAAACTCGTAATCTGGCCGATTGTTTCTACAAAATTCTGTCCTGCATAAGAAAAGTCCCACTCAGGAGCACAGGAATTGACTTGTCATTGGTACTTCAGCTGCTATTCCTGATTGGCTCACCAGCAGTGCCCTGCTCATGACATACAATGCCTACAAGCGGATTTTACCTATGTGTTTAACGCACAAATTCTATGTACTAATAAATTGCATCAAAATGTCCCTTTAAGATCATGGGGATTTATGTATATTATTTCTGTTATAATCTTTTTTTAGCTGGAAAATAATCTATTCCAAAATTTAGTATTTTATAGATCAGAACTTGACATTATCTGTACTATGTGGCAAAGCTCATTAACTGTTTTGTAGGCAGGGCCATGTCAGTAGGGGGGTGACAGGTGGATAGTGGGCGATGTCAGGTTGTTTTATGGGCATATCTGGGTGGTTTATAGGTGGGATTAATGGAGATTCTGCAAATAGGGATATATCAATGTCTCAGAGCTCAAAATTAGGGACTGTCCCTCTTAAATAGGGACAGTCCGTCCCCAACACTCAACTGAAACTGCCCTCACCAAGGTTACTAACGATCTCCTTTCTGCTAAAAACAAAGGCTACTACTCTATACTCATCTTACTTGACCTATCTGCTGCCTTTGACACTGTTGACCATCCCCTTCTCCTACGGTCTCTCAGTTCTCTTGGTCTCTGTTACACTGCCCTCTCCTGGATTCACTCTTATCTCTCTAACAGATCCTTCTCAGTCTCTTTTGCTGGTGACTCCTCCTCTCTATTGTCCCTGTCTGTTGGAGTACCTCAAGGCTCTGTCCTGGGTCCTCTACTCTTCTCTATCTACACTTCTTCACTGGGTAAACTTATCAACAGCTATGGCTTCAGCTATCACCTCTATGCTGATGATACAAAGATCTACCTTTCCACCCCTGCACTCTCTCCTGTCAACTCTCACATCAGCGACTGCTTATCTGGCATTTCCTCCTGGATGGCCTCTCACCACCTAAAAATAAATATGTCCAAGACCGAACTACTTCTAATTCCCCCCTCTAGCTCCACTCCAATCTCTAATTTTTCTATCACTGTTGGCGGCACCACTATCTCCCCATCACCCCAAGTCCGCTGCCTCTGAGTCACGCTTGACTCAAATCTGTCCTTCATTCCCCACATCCAACTGCTCTCGTCATCCTGCCGCAACCACCTACTCAACATCTCCAAAATTCGCCCGTTTCTGAGTGCTGAAACTACCAAACAGCTCATCCACTCCCTGGTAATTTCCCGACTTGACTACTGTAACAACTTACTAACTGGCCTCCCTCACTCCCGCCTCTCTCCAATCTGTCCTAAATGCATCTGCCAGACTAATCCACCTCTCTCGACGCTCTGTTTCTGCTGCGCCTCTCTGTGAGTCCCTTCACTGGCTCCCCATTCACAACAGAGTTAAATTCAAAATTCTCACCCTGACCTACAAAGCCCTCACCAATGCTGCCCCACCCTACCTGTCCTCACTCATCAACAAATATACTCCTGCCCGTCCCCTAAGATCCAACAATGACCTGCTTCTTGCGTCCTCTACCATCACCTCCTCTCATTCTAGACTACAGGACTTCTCTCGTGCGGCACCAACCCTCTGGAACGCACTTCCTCGAGATGTCAGACTTGCCCCTAACCTCTCCTCCTTTAAACGTTCCCTAAAGACCTTTCTGTTCATGGAAGCTTATCACCCGACTTAACAAACTAACTTCAATTAACTAACAGTTGCCCTCTACAGGGAGTGCAGAATTATTAGGCAAGTTGTATTTTTGAGGATTAATTTTATTATTGAACAACAACCATGTTCTCAATGAACCCAAAAAAACTCATTAATATCAAAGCTGAATAGTTTTGGAAGTAGTTTTTAGTTTGTTTTTAGTTATAGCTATTTAGGGGGATATCTGTGTGTGCAGGTGACTATTACTGTGCATAATTATTAGGCAACTTAACAAAAAACAAATATATACCCATTTCAATTATTTATTTTTACCAGTGAAACCAATATAACATCTCAACATTCACAAATATACATTTCTGACATTCAAAAACAAAACAAAAACAAATCAGTGACCAATATAGCCACCTTTCTTTGCAGGGACACTCAAAAGCCTGCCATCCATGGGTTCTGTCAGTGTTTTGATCTGTTCACCATCAACATTGCGTGCAGCAGCAACCACAGCCTCCCAGACACTGTTCAGAGAGGTGTACTGTTTTCCCTCCTTGTAAATCTCACATTTGATGATGGACCACAGGTTCTCAATGGGGTTCAGATCAGGTGAACAAGGAAGCCATGTCATTAGATTTTCTTCTTTTATACCCTTCTTGCCAGCCACGCTGTGGAGTACTTGGACGCGTGTGATGGAGCATTGTCCTGCATGAAAATCATGTTTTTCTTGAAGGATGCAGACTTCTTCCTGTACCACTGCTTGAAGAAGGTGTCTTCTAGAAACTGGCAGTAGGACTGGGAGTTGAGCTTGACTCCATCCTCAACCCGAAAAGGCCCCACAAGCTCATCTTTGATGATACCAGCCCAAACCAGTACTCCACCTCCACCTTGCTGGCGTCTGAGTCGGACTGGAGCTCTCTGCCCTTTACCAATCCAGCCACGGGCCCATCCATCTGGCCCATCAAGACTCACTCTCATTTCATCAGTCCATAAAACCTTAGAAAAATCAGTCTTGAGATATTTCTTGGCCCAGTCTTGACGTTTCAGCTTGTGTGTCTTGTTCAGTGGTGGTCGTCTTTCAGCCTTTCTTACCTTGGCCATGTCTCTGAGTATTGCACACCTTGTGCTTTTGGGCACTCCAGTGATGTTGCAGCTCTGAAATATGGCCAAACTGGTGGCAAGTGGCATCTTGGCAGCTGCACGCTTGACTTTTCTCAGTTCATGGGCAGTTATTTTGCGCCTTTGTTTTTCCACACGCTTCTTGCGACCCTGTTGACTATTTTGAATGAAACGCTTGATTGTTCGAAGATCAAGCTTCAGAAGCTTTGCAATTTTAAGAGTGCTGCATCCCTCTGCAAGATATCTCACTATTTTTGACTTTTCTGAGCCTGTCAAGTCCTTCTTTTGAACCATTTTGCCAAAGGAAAGGAAGTTGCCTAATAATTATGCACACCTGATATAGGGTGTTGATGTCATTAGACCACACCCCTTCTCATTACAGAGATGCACATCACCTAATATGCTTAATTGGTAGTAGGCTTTCGAGCCTATACAGCTTGGAGTAAGACAACATGCATAAAGAGGATGATGTGGTCAAAATACTCATTTGCCTAATAATTCTGCACACAGTGTATCTCCTCACTAATATCATTCTCAACTCTGCAGTCCCCACCTCCTGTTTCCAATCCTCCTACCCATCTAGATTGTAAGTTCCCACAGGAACAGGGTCCTCAATTTCCCCTGTATTTGTCTGTAAAATTTTGTGTCTTATCGTATTGTTTCTCCACTGTACTGTTATCCTTGTACCCATTGGCAGCGCTGCGGAATCTGTCGGCGCTTTATAAATAAAGAATAATAATAATAATAGTTGTGAGGCCAGCTAAATTACTTTCATAAAATGTCTGATCTGTCATATTTTGTGATGATTTCTAAAAATTGGAATTTAAAACCTTACTAATTTACTATCATTATAAATGTCAAATTACTTGTGATTGTTTTATTTTTTTGTATTCCGTATGCATTACCTGCTATATAAGGATGTTTAATGTATGTTTTTCAGTTGTAGAAGAAGCATGGGATTCTGAAGCTAAACCAGGTAAATAAAAAAAGGAGCACATTTTTTTTCAACATAAATATAAGAATAATTCTAAGTATTTCAAATCCATAACACTGTTATTGTGTGGTTTTCAAGTGGTTTTGCCATACACAAACCTCCCAACCGTCCTGGAACTACTGTCATACCCACAGCTTCCCTGGTCAGGACAAATGCCTTGGTATCCACAGACCACCCTGGTGCTGACCACGGCCACAACATGTCCCAACTCCGCCCAACTGACCTACATCATGACCCCTCCCACCTATGGAACACTACCACGGCCCTGCCCCTTTTATACATGTTGTAAAATCATGGCAACATTGAATGAATTTTTGAGAAATGCATAATCATATACACATATACATCTATTACAGTCCATAAGAAAAAAACAACACCATTATTTTGGCATTTTCAAATTCAAAACACAAAAAACACCAGTGGGCCTCTGCTCTTAAAGGACCACTAAAAACAGTAGAATTTAATAACTGAAAAATACACAATAAAAGACCATACAATAGCAATTGCTTTGAATTTGAAATGAGCCGTAGAATATTTTATGCACATATAAACAAATAAATACATATGTTCATATTTACACACACACACACACATATATATATATATATATATATATATATATATATATATATATATTTGCAGCGGAGCCCTTTGCAGATAAGTAGCTGGTAAAGAAATTCCCTTCTGTTGCTATGGGTTACATTTATGAAGTTGCGAATGCAGTTTAGGGGGTCAATTTATTAAAGTCTGGCGGACATGATACGCTGTAGTGTAATATGTCTGCCAGACATCGCTGAATGCGGACAGCATACACTGTCCATATTCAGCATTGCACAAGCAGTTCTAGTGAACTGCTTGTGCAATACCGCCCCCTGCAGATCGTATAGGATCAGGCAGATTGATGTACGCAGTCTCAGAGGTGGCGTATGAGTTAAGGAGCAGCGGTCTATAGACCGCTGCTTTTTAACTCCTGTTTACGGCGAGCCTAAAGGCTTGCGCAGAAACAGGGTGAATTGGCCCAATTCGACGAATAATAAATTGACCCCTTGGAGTCCTTGTGCTGTAGGCTCACTCAAATAAGCCTGCAAGCACTAAGAATGGGCATTCTGAACATTTGTTATGAAACTAATGCTGAATATGGCTGACGCCAGTGGCATTCAACTATTTTCAGAGCCAGATCTGGATTTGCACACTGTGGCTTCTATAGTCAACTGTTTTTTTGTTTTTGTTTTTTCTTCATAATAGTGCCTGTATCCTGTACCATGGTAGGAAGAGATTTGCCTGGGCCAGTTACAATGTAAGTATGATCTTATCCTTCATCTGCTTAAAGGGACAGTATACACCTATTTTCATTTAACTGCATGTAATGGATACTACTATAAAGAGTAATATGCACAGATACTGATCTAAACATCCAGTATAAAACCGTTTAAAAACTTATTTAGATGCTCCCAGTTTAGCTCTGTTGAAAAGGTTAGCTGGAACACCAAGTGCAAGCAAAAATAGCAGACCCGCTCCCCTTCCTCTGCATATGAAAAGACTCATTACACAAACAGCAGCAAGCTGGAGTAGGTATACATTAGTATTCTCCTAAAACTTTGGGGCTTGGTTAGGAGTCTGAAAATCTGCGCAATGTTATTTAAAAATAAGCAAAACTATACATTTAAAAAAAAAACAAAAAAAAAACGTATGGGCTATATAAATGGATTATCTACAAAACATTTATGCAAAGAAAAATCTAGTGTATAATGTCCCTTTAAGCATAGGGCCCAATTATCTAAAACTTCCCACACTGGCCAGACTATCTAAGAAGTCTCATCAGTACTGGGCGATCCCATAAATGATTTTAGAAAGGCAATATTTAGCTTGAGAGATATTTAAATATTTATAGTAGTAGTGGATGTGAAAAAGAGACACATATGTTAAAATATAATGCTCAAAAAATGTCCCCAAAGATTTTATGTGATTTCTCTCCATACCATTGAGTTTTTGATCATCAGTCCCATAGACTTAAGTTATTGTTTTCTGGATTTTTTATTTAGAAAATTTACATTGTTTTACAGTCCAGAGAAATATCCCTTGAAAAGCATTTGAAGTATTATGGATTAGATTTATTACAAAGCATTTTCACTAGCATAATTAAATATTTCTGGAAATTCAGTTTTGAGTTTTAAGTTTAAATACCTGTCGTTTTTCAAAATTGAATACAAACATATAAACATTCCGGTTAAAGGGACACAAAACCCAAATTTTTTGTAAATTAGAAAGTTGCTTAAATTTGCATGCTCTGTCTGAATCATGAAAGAAGAAAAATGGGTTTTGTGTCCTTTTAAGAATGATTAATTATTCTATTACCAACATTACAGTTAAAGGGACAGTAAACACTTTGAGATGGTAATATAAAATGTATATATACTTTCATTATTTATTTTTTTACCTTTTACTGTAATTCCATTCTGAAATTGTGAGCTTTTCAGTTCCTGTTAGAAATGGAAATGGAATATTACACAGCCATTGACTGCACACTCTAGTGACCTATTTATAACTGTACCTAATTGGCCACAGCAGAGAAAGTAACCTAAGTTACAACATGGCAGCTCCCATTGTTTTATAGACACTAAAACTTATTTTGTCACTATTTAAACAGCTAATGAAACTTTAAAAAAAAATGCATCTACATATTATTCACAGACTAACCTTTTCTTTGAATGCATCATTCTATCTAGTTTTTTTATTGTTTAATGTCCCTTTAATATAAAAAGTTATTTCTTTGATTTTTTTTTTCTATTTAGAATTACTTGTCCTGAGGGATGCCTTAGTCAGAAAGGAGAGGTTTGGGGATCTGATGTCTACACGGATGTAAGTCTCTAGCACATTTGTACGTCAGATATTTATTACTGTGGAGACTATAAACTATCATCTTTATTAAAATTATTATTTAAAATATTTTTTTCACTATTAGGATTCTTCCATTTGCCGCGCTGCCATCCATTCAGGGTGCATTGATAATAAAGGAGGCCAAGCGATAGTGCAGAAAAAAGCTGGAGAAAAGAGCTATGTGGAATCCAATAGGAATGGTGTGAAAACAAGAAAGAAGGGGGAATGGTCTGAGTCATTTGGATTTATTTCATCATTTGAATATCAAACTATTTCAAAACATACAAAGTCCTTCCATAATTTCGGTCCAGCAGGTAACTCTCTCTTATTTCTAGAACTATTTATGTTATGTAGTTTGCAATTCTCTTATTATTAATTTGTTTAATAGATATAAGATGGGATTCTAGTTTATCTAAAGGTAATTTTGTTTCTGAATTATTTCTGATATTCAGATATTTGGTACACATATCTAAAGAAAGCAGGATATTACATTTATATAATTCATAAATTAGCTCAGAGCAGGCGGACAGGGTTATGGAGCTCGCCAGAAACACGGGCCCTCAAGCTCCATTCGGCGCTTGATAAATGGGCCCCCAAGTTTGCAATGCATGCGCTCTTTCTAATAACAATCCAAATTCTTGATACTTGAGAGACATTTACTGAGACATTTTACACTTATCAAATTTCACACCTAAAAACGTATGTATATATATACTGTATGCTATATAGTTTACTTATATATTGTTTTAAAAATATTTAGACATTTGTTTGTAAGCTATTATGTGATTTCTTTCAAAATTGCTACAGATTTCAAATGGGAATCTGAACCACCAACAGGTCATTTTTAAAGGGACAGTCTACACCAGAATTGTTATTGTTTTAAAAGATAGATAATCCCTTTATTATCCAGTCCCCAGTTTTGCATAACCAACACAGTTATAATAATATACTTTTAACCTCTGTGATTATCTTGTATCTAAGCCTCTGCAAACTGCCCCTTTTTCCAGTTCTTTTGACAGATTTGCAGTCTAGCCAATCAGTGCCTGCTCCCAGATTACTTCACGTGCACGAGCACAGTGTTATCTATATGAAATACGTGAACTAACACCCTCTAGTGGTGAAAAACTGTTAAAATGCAATCTGAAAGAGGTGGGCTTCAAGGTCTAAGAAATTAGCATATGAACCTCCTAGGTTAAGCTTTCAACTAAGAATACCAAGAGAACAAAGAAAAATTGGTGATAAAAGTAAATTGGAAAATTGTTTAAAATTACATGCTCTATCTGAATCATGAAAGTTTATTTTGGCCTAGACTGTCCCTTTAAATAATTTTTAGACATTTTCTTAAATGTCTAAATGTTATTTGTTTAAATTCAGCCTATTTTATAGTTGAAATGTATATATATATATAATTCAACATTTATTCAAATCCAGTAGTATATGTGCAGACATATATTGTAAATATATATATTAATATACACACACAAAAGCAACTTACATTATTTCCTTAGTTCTTAGTTACATGCAAAAAAAGAAGGTCAATTCTGATTTCATATCACTTTTAATGGATATTTGGGGGCCGATTTACTATGCAGCGTATGCTGCAGTTTCCGTGCGAACCTTCAGGAAACAAGAGTTAAGGAGCAGAGGTCCTAAAACCGCTGCTCCTTGACTTGTCAGTCACCTCTGAGGGGGCAGACAGCAATCATCCTGATCAGATACGATTGGGATGACTGACACCCCCTGCTAGCGGCCAATGTGCAGGGGGCATTGCACATGCATTTCACTACAGCGGATCATGTCCGCCCGCACATTCATAAATCGGCCCCTAAAACTTTGTGTTTCTTCCAATGAGTTTACTCATATAGGGCCAGATTACGAGTTAAGCACAAACGTTTGCACGCAAATGATATTGGGTTTTCGAATTTGTTTGTGCACAAGTTAAATTGCATTTTTATTACAAGTTACAAGTAAATGCAAATGCGTGAGCCCAAACGTTATTTAAGCTAGAATGATTACCGCATCCTCAGAGCTCTGGTTAACTGTTTTGTGGGGGGGGGAAAGTGTCACAAAATACATCAAAAATATATTACAAAGCACAGTTACACTCATAATACCAGTATCTAATAAAAATTATTACCAAAACTTATTGCACACAAAAGTCATAAAGGCTCAAAGTTATGAGATCTCAGGTATTAGGGAAAAAAAGACAGACAAAGGGCTTTAACATAGAGACATACATATACATATATAAATATGCATATGTATGTATATAAATATATATATTTATGTCTACTATTTATGTATACATATGTATTTATATGTGTATTTATGTATTTACAAAACATATATACACATATAAATACATATGTACACACATATAGAAGTGCATTGAAGCCCTTTGCAGTTAAAGGGACATGCCACCCACATTTTTTCTTTTATGATTTAGAAAGATAATGCAATGTTAAACATCTTTCTAATTTACTTATATTATCTAATTTGTTTTATTCTCTTGATATTCTTTGATGAAAAGCATATCTAGATATGCTCACTAGCTGCTGATTGGTTGCTGCACATAGTAGCATCATGTGATTGGCTCACCATGTACATTGCTTTTTCTTCAAATAAGGATATTTAAAAAATTAAGCAAAATAAATTATGGAAGTAAATTGGAATGTTGTTTAAATGTCTATTCTCTATCTGAATCATGAAAGAAAGATTTTTGGTTTAGTGGCCCTTTAAGTACATGAAAACATGTAAAAGTATTTATGCAACATTCATATTTAATAAATATTTTAACTATGTATTTACTGTAAATATTTCACATTCCAATGTCCTTCACATGGGGGAATAGGTTCTAATTATTTTTAAATAGATATTCCTATATATATCTATATATATATCTATACCTATATATAATCATCTATATATAGATAGATATATATTTTACCAAAAAACCCCATCATATATATATATATATTTATATATATATATATATATATATATATATATATATATATATATTTTAGCGCACTATGGGGCCGATTTATTTAAGTACGAATAGACATTATACAATGTATCGTGCAATCAGCCGCTAGCAGGGGGTGTCAATCACCCCCTGATTGGAACAGCCAATAAAATGCAAGCTCAATCTGATTGGCTGATGGATCAGCCAATCCGATTGAACTTGAATCTGATTGGCTGATTGGGTTAGGGTTAGACTTAGCTTTAGGGGTTAATACATTTATTAGAGTAGCGGCGAGGTCCGGTCGGCAGATTAGGGGTTAATAAGTGTAGGTAAGGTAGCGGCGACGTTGGGGGGGGCAGATTAGGGGTTAATAAATATAATATAGGGGTCGGCGATGTTAGGGGCAGCAGATTAGGGGTACATAGGTATAATGTAGGTTGCGGCGGTGTCTGGAGCGGCAGATTAGGGATTAATAGTGTAATGCAGGTGTCAGCGATAGCGGGGGCGGCAGATTAGGGGTTAATAAGTGTAAGGTTAGGGGTGTTTAGACTCGGGGGTTCATGTTAGGGTGTTAGGTGCAGACTTAGAAAGTGTTTCCCCATAGGAAACAATGGAGCTGCGTTGGGAGCTGAACGCTGCTTTTTTGCAGGTGTTAGTTTTTTTTTCAGCCCAAACTGCCCCATTGTTTCCTATGGGGGAATCGTGCACATGTTACCAATCACAGGGATCATCACCAGTTTCTCAGGTTTGCCTTTCTGGACAAGCTTTTCCAGTTTATTGCCCTTCTGTTTGGTCTTGCCACAGCTCCCAGAATATTCACAAAGGTCCTGGGAGCCCTATTGGCAATGATCAGATCCAAGGGAATTTCAGTGGCACCTTATCTAGACGACATCTTGGTTCAGGCATCATCTTTTCAGCTAGCAAAATCTCATACAGAGATGTTGTTGTCTTTTCTACGTTCCCACGGGTGGAAAGTGAATCTGGAAAAGAGTTCTCTAGTTCCATCTACAAGAGTGTGTTTCCTAGGAACCATCATAGATTCCTTGTACATGAAGATTTTTCTGATGGATGTCAGAAAATCCAAACTTCTTGCTGCTTGCCTTTCTCTCCAGTCTGCTTTTCATCCAACAGTGGCTCAATGCATGGAGGTGATTGGTCTGATGGTGGCTTCCATGGACATGATTCCTTTTGCTCAGTTCCATCTGCGATGTATCCCAGAGTCTTGGGGCACTTGCTTCCTGAGACCTTCCTGGGTGATTGTGACTATGGACGCCATCCTGTCAGGCTGGGGAGCTGTTTGGGGTTCTCTAAAAGCTCAGGACCTGTGGTCTCAGGAAAAGTCTTCTCTTCCTATAAACATCTTGGAGTTAAGGGCAATCTTCAATGCCCTGTCTGCATGGCCTCAATTATCTTTAGTCCAGTTTAACAGATTCCAGTCGGACAACATCACCTCAGTGGCTTACATCAACCACCAGGGAGGGACTCGGAGTTCCTTGGCCATGAAGGAGATGAAGCTTACGATCGTCTCCTATCTGCCATCCACATTCCAGATGTGGACAATTGGCGGTCATTGATACTATGTTTCAGGCTCGCAAATCCGTTACTCGCAAGATTTACCATAAGGTATGGCGTAAATATATTTATTATTGCGAATCTAAGGGTTTCTCCTGGAGCCGGGTACGGATTCCCCGTTTTTTATCTTTTCTTTAGGATGGCCTGGAGAAAGGTTTGTCAGTCAGTACTCTGAAGGGTCAGATTTCTGCATTATCTATCCTTTTGCACAAACATCTGGCAGATTTACCAGATGTTCAAGCTTTTGTACAGGCCCTGGTCCGAATCAGGCCAATGTTTAAACCTGTTGCTCCTCCTTGGAGCCTTAATCTAGTTCTTAAAGTTTTGCAGCAGGCTCAGTTTGAGCTGATGCATGTTGTTGATATCCAATTGTTATCTTGGAAGGTTTTGTTTCTTCTTGCTATTTCTATCGCTCACAGAGTTTCTGAGCATTCTGCTCTGCAGTGTGATTCCCCGTACCTTATCTTTCATGCACATAAGGCAGTCCTTTGTACTAAATTGTGTTTTCTCCCTAAGGTGGTGTCGGATCAAAACATTAATCAGGGAATTGTAGTTCCTTCTTTTTGTCCTAATCCATCTTCTCATAAGCAACGTCTTTTGCATAACTTGGATGATTAGGCTATCTTCTGCCCTGTTTGTTGTTTTCTCTGGAAAGCGTAAAGGTCAGAAGGCCACTTGTACTACTCTTTCCCTCTGGTTAAGAAGTATGATTCGTTTGGCTTATGAGACTGCTGGACAGCAGCCTCCTGAGAGAATTACGGCTCATTACACTAGGGCTGTCTCTTCTTCTTGGGCTTTCAAAAATGAAGTTTCTGTGGAACAAATTTGCAAACAGCAACATGGTCATCTTTGCATACTTTTTCCAAATTCTAAAAATGTGATACTTTTGCCTCCGCTGAGGCTTCTTTTGGGAGAAAGGTTCTTCAAGCGGTGGTGTCTTCTGTTTAGATCCTCTTGCCTTTTTTCTCCCTCCCTATTCATTCTGTGTCCTCTAGCTTGGGTATTAGTTCCCACTAGTAATTGGAATGACGTTGTGGACTCTCCATGTCATAAGAAAGAAAACAAAATTTATGCTTACCTGATAAATTTATTTATTTCCGGACATGGAGAGTCCACAACCCCACCCTCTTTTGAATTATAATTCGGCAGTTTTTTTAGTAAGGCTCAGGCACCTTTTTCACCCTTGTGTTTCTTCTTTTTCCATTTTCCTTCGTCTGAATGGATTATGGGTAAGGAATGTTACACTTAACAGCTTTGCTGGGGCGCTCTTTGCCTCCTTCTGCTGGCCAGGAGTTGAATTTCCCACTAGTAATTGGAATGACGTAGTGGACTCTCCATGTCCGGAAAGAAAGAAATTTATCAGGTAAGCATAAATTTTGTTTTTCAACCTATTAATGCATGATTTATTTTCAAAATTATTACAGTTATTAAGTGGGAGTCCAAACCACAAACTGGTAATTTTTTTAATTCACTTTTAGGCATTTGTTTTAAATGATAAGGGAAAATATATCTTATCCATAAAGTTTAAGTTATCACTCTTCTTGTTTATTGGAAATTTGAGCTTTGTACTCATGTCAACCTGTTGCATGTAAGAGCAGCTAGAAATATTGGTGCATTTAACAACATTTTACATTTTTGGAGGATTTTTAATTTAAAGGGACAGTTTACTCAAACATTTTATCCCCTTTAATTTGTTCCCAATGACCCACTTTACCTGCTAGAGTGTATGTAATTGTTTACAAGTATTTCCATTAACCTTATATTGGCATTTGAATTAGTTGATTTAGCCTGTGGTATCCCCACCCATCCTGAAAGTATTTGGCCTCAAGGCCAAGCTGTGTTAACACAGCCAGTAGAAGAAATTACACTCCCAGTGGGTTATAGAAGAGATAAGGTAATAAAATGTTAATTTTCCATTGTCCTATTGGTGATTGGTTTATGGACAGATATAAGATAAAGAAGCATGTATATATATACACGCTGTGATGAAGTAATGAGATCTGATTATACCTACAGATATAAGATAAAGAAGCAGGTATATGTACACAATGTGATACAGTAATGAGATCTGATTATACCTACAGATATAAGATAAAGACACATGTATATGTACACAATGTGATACAGTAATGAGATCTGATTATACCTACAGATATAAAATAAAGACACATGTATATGTACACAATGTGATACAGTAATGAGATCTGATTACACCTACAGATATAAGATAAAGACACATGTATATGTACACAATGTGATAAAGTAATGAGATCTGATTCTAACTACAGATAAAAGATAAAGAAGCATGTACATGTACACAATGTGATAAAGTAATGAGATCTGATTATACCTACAGATATAAATAAAGAAGCAAGTATATGTACACAATGTGATACAGTAATGAGATCTGATTATACCTATAGATATAAGATAAAAACACATGTATATGTACACAATGTGATAAAGTAATGAGATATGATTATACCTATAGATATAAGATAAAGACACATGTATATGTACACAATGTGATAAAGTAATGATCTGATTATACCTACAGATATAAGATAAAGAAGCAGGTATATGTACACAATGTGATACAGTAATGAGATCTGATTATACCTACAGATATAAGATAAAGAAGCAGGTATATGTACACAATGTGATAAAGTAATGAGATCTGATTATACCTACAGATATAAGATAAAGAAGCAGGTATATGTACACAATGTGATACAGTAATGAGATCTGATTATACCTACAGATATAAGATAAAGACACATGTATATGTACACAATGTGATACAGTAATGAGATCTGATTATACCTACAGATATAAAATAAAGACACATGTATATGTAGACAGTGTGATAAAGTAATGAGATCTGATTATACCTACAGATATAAGATAAAGACACATGTATATGTACACAATGTGATAAAGTAATGAAATCTGATTATACCTACAGATATAAGATAAAGACACATGTATATGTACACAATGTGATACAGTAATGAGATCTGATTACACCTACAGATATAAGATACAGAAGCAGGTATATGTACACAAAGTGATACAGTAATGAGATCTGATTATACCTACAGATATAAGATAAAGAAGCATGTACATGTACACAATGTGATAAAGTAATGAGATCTGATTATACCTACAGATATAAATAAAGAATCAAGTATATGTACACAATGTGATACAGTAATGAGATCTGATTATACCTATAGATATAAGATAAAAACACATGTATATGTACACAATGTGATAAAGTAATGAGATCTAATTATACATTCAAGCTCAACCCATTTTATTAGGTTGTGGCTTCAGAACACAACATCAGCTAATTCATTTACACAAATTAGCCTTAAAAAGCAAATCTCATACATTTTATACTCTGCAGTTGGTAAAAAAAAGTAATTGGAAACACATTAAGGGAAAAACAATTTTATAGTATACTGTCCCTTTAAGTTTTACATTTCCAATAAATATGAGTTTAGACCAGGCATTTCCTTCTTTTTTCTCATTTCAGTTGCAGGTAAGTAGCTAAGATTACTTGAATCAAGAATTTTCTCTATATAAACTACACAAACACTTATGTTAGATGAGCTGTCAGCCTCTATGTAATTGGTAATATCTGAATGAGCTATTTTACATGACAGTTAAAAAAACTAAATGACTAACTTGGGCTCGATTTATCAAGCAAGGGCAGACAGGGGCGGACATATTCTCCCCTGTCCGCCCCAGCTCTCCTCTGGCGGGCAGCAATCCGCTGCCGGAATTTTAGATTGCACAAGAGCGATATTTTGCGCTCACGTGCAATCCTGCAGTCAAAGGAAGGAGAACGGCTTGATTAATCGAGCCCCTTGTATGTTATTGCTATTTGATCCTGTTAACTTCAACATACTAGTAAGGTCCTTTACATAACTAGATCACATAGAGAAGAATACGGTTAATGCATTATAGATATATATTAAATATATTCACAAGGAAAGTCTATCATGTGAGTGTGTTTGTTTTAATAAAGCAACAATATTATAACAAATAAATAAAAGTTATGCTTTAAACAAAACACACCTGAGAACTCATACAGAGCACATGGTACTATAAAGTATATGCTTTAAACAAAACACACCTGAGAACTCATACAGAGCACATGGTACTATAAAGTATATGCTTTAAACAAAACACACCTGAGAACTCATACAGAGCACATGGTACTATAAAGTATATGCTTTCAGTAGCTTACTAAACTGAACAAGGGTAGATAATTGGCTTTTGTCTTTTTAGGAATCTTCAAACCATTTCTTTAATATTCTTAAAGACATAGGCAATACATGTGTAAAACATACATTAGACTGAGATAGGACATTACAATATTATTGAGTTGATTACATTCAGTGTACAGCAACTGATGTGCTCACAAACATGTGATATATTGTATATTGCTTCCAGCCCCTAACATATGATTGTTTTTCACATTTCAGGAGAAATTAAATGGGAATCCAGACCACCCACAGGTAATATGTTAAATGTAGCAGAAACTCCCAAAATATCAAAATAAAGTGCAACAGTGTTTCTTCTGTTCAAGAAAATGTTTGTGTGTTTGTGTGTCTATAGATTACAAACATGTATGCACGTATTATTTATATAACTTGTATGCACTTATTTATATAATATGTATGCACTTATTTATATAATATGTATGCACTTATTTATATAATATGTATGCACTTAGTTATATAATATCTATGCACTTATTTATATAATATGTATGCACTTAGTTATATATGTATGCACTTATTTATATAATATGTATGCACTTATTTATATATGTATGCACTTATTTATATAATATGTATGCAATTATTTATATAATATGTATGCACTTATTTATATATGTATGCACTTATTTATATAATATGTATGCATTTATTTATATAATATGTATGCACTTATTATTTATATAACATGTATCCACTTATTATTTATATAACATATATGCACTTATTATTTATATAACCTGTATGCACTTATTTATATAATATGCATGCACTTATGATTTATATAACATGTATGCACTTATTTATATAATATGTATGCACTTATTTATATAACATGTATGCACTTATTTATATAATATGTATGCATTTATTTATATAATATGTATGCATTTATTTATATAATATGTTTACACTTATAATTTATATAACATATGTATGCAATTATTATTTATATAACGTACATGCACTTATTATTTATATAAAGTATGCACTTATTATTTATATAACATGTATGCACTTATTTATATAATATGTATGCACTTATTATTTAAATAACCAATGCACTTATTATTTAAATAACGTATGCAATTATTATTTATATAACATGTATGCACTTATTATTTATATAACGTATGCACGTATTATTTATATAACATGTATGTCCTTATTATTTATATAACATGTATGCACTTATTCTTTATATATAAAGTATGCACAATATTTTTCACTTTCCAACAGAAATAAAATGGGAGTCTAAATTACCAACAGGTAATAAGTTGTTTTGTCTTTCTCTATTTCTCTTTATTAAAACTTAGCAGAACAAAGATATAAGCAATAAATGTGTAATATAACTTTAGACTAAGGTAGGATATCCCAGTATTAGTAAGTTGGTCCATTTCAGTTTAATACGATGTTCACACATCAGTGCAATATTGTATATTGTTTTCACGCCATGATTTATTTTTATTTTTTTTATTTTAGGAGAAATGAAATGGGAATCAAACCCACCTCAAGGTAAAAAAGGTAAAATGTTACCATATTAATGCATTTTTAGAAGTGTTGTTAAACCTATTGGCCTCTATTTAACAAAGTCTGGCGTACCTGATCCGACAGTGCGGATCAGGTCCGATAGACCTCGCTGAATACGGCAAGCAATACGCTCTCCGTATTCAGCATTGCACCCGCAGCTCACAAGAGCTGCTGGTGCAACACCGCCCCCTGCTGACTTGCAGCCAATGGGCCGCCAGCAGGGAGGTGTCAATCAACCCGATCGTACTCGATCGGGTTGATTTCCGGCGATGTCTGTCCACCTGCTCAGGAATTTTAGATTGCACAAGAGCGATATTTTGCGCTCACGTGCAATCCTGCAGTCAAAGGAAGGAGAACGGCTTGAATAATCGAGCCCCTTGTATGTTATTGTTATTTGATCCTGTTAACTTCAACATACTAGTAAGGTCCTTTACATAACTAGATCACATAGAGAAGAATACGGTTAATGCATTATAGATACATATTAAATATATTCACAAGGAAAGTCTATCAAGTGAGTGTGTTTGTTTTAATAAAGCAACAATATTATAACAAATAAATAAAAGTTATACTTTAAACAAAACACACCTGAAAACTCATACAGAGCACATGGTACTATAAAGTATATGCTTTAAACAAAACACACCAGAGAACTCATACAGAGCACATGGTACTATAAAGTATATGCTTTCAGTAGCTTACTAAACTGAACAAGGGTAGATAATTGGCTTTTGTCTTTTTAGGAATCTTCAAACCATTTCTTTAATATTCTTAAAGACATAGGCAATACATGTGTAAAACATACATTAGACTGAGATAGGACATTACAATATTATTGAGTTGATCACATTCGCAGGCCCATTTATCAAGCTCCGTATGGAGCTTGAAGGGCCGTGTTTCTGGCGAGTCTTCAGACTCGCCAGAAACACAAGTTATGAAGCAGCGGTCTAAAGACCGCTGCTTCATAACCCTGTCCGCCTGCTCTGAGCAGGCGGACAGGAACCGCCGGAAATCAACCCGATCGAATACGATCGGGTTGATTGACAGCTCCCTGCTGGCGGCCGATTGGCCGCGAGTCAGCAGGGGGCGGCGTTGCACCAGCAGCTCTTGTGAGCTGCTGGTGCAATGTTAAATGTGGAGAGCGTATTGCTCTCCGCATTTAGCGAGGTCTTGCGGACCTGATCCGCAGTGTCGGATCAGGTCCGCAAGCCCTTTGATAAATGGGCCCCTTAGTGTACAGCAACTGATGTGCTCACAAACATGTGATATATTGTATATTACTTCCAGCCCCTAACATATGATTTTTTTTCACATTTCAGGAGAAATTAAATGGGAATCCAGATCACCCACAGGTAATATGTTAAATGTAGCAGAAACTCCCAAAATATCACAATAAAGTGCAACAGTGTTTCTTCTGTTCAAGAAAATGTGTGTGTGTTTGTGTGTCTATAGATTACAAACATGTATGCACTTATTATTTATATAACTTGTATGCACTTATTTATATAATATGTATGCACTTATTTATATAATATGTATGCACTTATTTATATAATATGTATGCACTTATTTATATAATATGTATGCACTTAGTTTTATAATATGTATGCACTTATTTATATATGTATGCACTTATTTATATAATATGTATGCAATTATTTATATAATATGTATGCACTTATTTATATATGTATGCACTTATTTATATAATATGTATGCATTTATTTATATAATATGTATACACTTATTATTTATATAACATGTATCCACTTATTATTTATATAACATATATGCACTTATTATTTATATAACATATATGCACTTATTATTTATATAACATATATGCACTTATTATTTATATAACATATATGCACTTATTATTTATATAACATATATGCACTTATTATTTATATAACATGTATGCACTTATTTATATAATATGTATGCACTTATGATTTATATAACATGTATGCACTTATTTATATAATATGTATGCACTTATTTATATAACATGTATGCACTTATTTATATAATATGTATGCATTTATTTATATAATATGTATGCATTTATTTATATATGTATGCACTTATAATTTATATAACATATGTATGCACTTATTATTTATATAACATGTATGCACTTATTATTTATATAAAGTAGGCACTTATTATTTATATAACATGTATGTACTTATTATTTATATAACATGTATGCACTTATTATTTATATAACATGTATGCACTTATTTATATAATATGTATCCATTTATTATTTATATAACCTATGCACTTATTATTTAAATAACGTATGCAATTATTATTTATATAACATGTATGTACTAATTATTTATATAATGTATGCACTTATTATTTATATAACATGTATGCACTTATTATTTATATAACGTATGCACGTATTATTTATATAACATGTATGTCCTTATTATTTATATAACATGTATGCACTTATTCTTTATATATAACGTATGCACAATATTTTTCACTTTCCAACAGAAATAAAATGGGAGTCTAAATTACCAACAGGTAATAAGTTGTTTTGTCTTTCTCTATTTCTCTTTATTAAAACTTAGCAGAACAAAGATATAAGCAATAAATGTGTAATATAACTTTAGACTAAGGTAGGATATCCCAGTATTAGTAAGTTGGTCCATTTCAGTTTAATACGATGTTCACACATCAGTGCAATATTGTATATTGTTTTCACGCCATGATTTATTTATTTATTTTTTATTTTAGGAGAAATGAAATGGGAATCAAACCCACCTCAAGGTAAAAAAGGTAAAATGTTACCATATTAATGCATTTTTAGAAGTGTTGTTAAACCTATTGGCCTCTATTTAACAAAGTCTGGTGGACCTGATCTCCGTATTCAGCATTGCACCAGCAGCCCACAAGAGCTGCTGGTGCAACGCCGCCCCCTGCTGACTCGTGGCCAATGGGCCGCCAGCAGGGAGGTGTCAATCAACCCGATCGTACTCGATTGGGTTGATTTTTCGGCGATGTCTGTCCGCCTGCTCAGAGCAGGCGGACAGGTTATGGAGCAGCGGTCTTTGTGACTGCTGCTTCATAACTGCTGTTTCTGGCGAGTCTGAAGACTCGCCAGAAACACGGGCCATCAAGCTCCATTCAGAGCTTCATAGATAAGGCCCCATTGTGCTTATTTGCCGCAATTTAGCTCATTAAAACTATTTTCCATAAGATATATATTTAAATATCCAAGGCTACAATAAAATATGGTAATAACAGGGGCATCAACATTTTTGGTAGGAGCCTAAGAGGCCCATTTATCAAGCTCCGAATGAAGCTTGAGGGCCCGTGTTTCTGGCGAGTCTTCAGACTCGCCAGAAACAGCAGTTATGAAGCAGCGGTCTAAAGACCGCTGCTCCATAACCCTGTCCGCCTGCTCTGAGCAGGCGGACAGGAATCGCCACAATTCAACCCGATCGAGTACTATCGGGTTGATTGACACCCCCTGCTGGTGGCCCATCTATTGTGGTGAAGCTTTGTCACACATAGGGTTAATGACACTTAGACAGTGTATTGGTAATGGTTATTAGCATTAGGTCAAAGTTTTATTTTGGGTTAATGCCGTGAAAACCCTGTCATTGGCAGTTAGGGTTAACAGCATTGGCATAGGGTCATTAATAGGGTTAATTGAGGTGTGGTGGGCTAGCACAGTGCTGGGTACAGTTAACTGTTGTGAGTGGAGGACAAGCATTTTATTTTAATAGTCTATTTTAGTTATTTCCTAATAAAGATTAAAATATATTTACCCAGGTGGCCCTTGGTTTACGTCGGTTCAATTTGCGCCGTTTCAGAATAACAACCTTTTTTTCAGTCATGTGACTGCTATTGAAAAGCATTGAGAAAGCAGTGCATTGATTAAAATAGGCAGTAGGTGGCACTGTCCGCTTGTGTTGCAGCAAAGCTATGCAAGCTTAGCACACAAGGAGGCTGGAATTTATTCAGTGTAGCTAGACATGAGCTATCGAGCAGCTATTAAAGGAACACTATCTTCCTGTCTATAAATCATTCCAGATTTGAATGCATAGAAGGAACTGTTTGCAGAAAAATGCAAGTAAAGTCTGTGTTGTGTGATTATTTTATAAGGTTTATAATGCTGTTTAGCAAATGTTTTTGTTAATTATATATTATGTGTTGTGTGATTATTTTATTAGGTTTATAATGCTGTTTAGTATTTAGTCTTCATTTCAAAGCTTTAAAAATAAAATATTAGGTGTTACTTATGACAATTTTGAGAGGGGCCTGGAATCTAACTCCCTCACTTACATTATAAACTGAGTTTCAATTTACAACGGTTTTGATTTACAACCATTCCTTCTGGAACCTAACCCCGGCGTACACTGAGGGCTACCTGTATTGTACCCTTTGTGTTCCACTATATTCAAAGTGGTATTATCCCAGTAGTTTTGTCTAAAAATAATTGTTACATTATTTATATGATTTTGTGCTTGCAATTGACAACATATTTTTCACTTTTAACAGAAATAAAATGGGAGTCTAAAATACCAACAGGTAAAGCCATCATTTACTATTGTATTTGTAATAGTCTTAAAAAGCATTTGTTTAATATTTTTGCAAGGATTTTGCATAATAAAACATAGACAATAAGGGTCAGATTACGAGTTGAGCGCTAACAGTTACGCGTGAGTGAAAAGGGGTTTATTGCAAGTGTTCTTCGCGAATTGGGTTTTTCGCTCGTATTACAAACTGAAAGTAAGAGTGATTGTTTAGCGCAACCTCAAAACTCTGATTAACTGTTTCACAAAACAAAAAGTGTCACATAACACAATATTATAAAAAAAATATATTGCACAAAAAAGTTATAAGGGCTCAAAGATATGAGGGGGCCAATTTATCAAGGGCAGCATGACCCCTGATGCCCCTGTTTTCGCGTGAGCCTTCAGGCTCACCGGAAACAGCAGTTATGAAGCAGCGGTCTTAAGACCGCTGCTCCTTAACTCATGCGCTTCCTTTGAGGCTGCAGTCTGCAATCCGCCCGATCCTATACGATTGGGCTGATTGACACCCCCTGCTAGCACCCTCTGCAGGGGGCGGCATTGCACCAGCAGTTCACAAGAACTGCTTGTGCAATGATAAATGCTGACAGCGTATGCTGTCGGCATTCATCGAAGTCTGTCGGACATGATACGCTACAGCATATCATGTCGGACAGACAATGAAAAATCGGCCCGAGGTATCAAGAGTTAGGAAAAAAAAGGCAGACAAAGGGCTTTAACATAGAGATACACACAGCATCTCACTAAAGTGAGTACACCCCTCACATTTTTGTAAATATTCTATATCTTTTCATGTGACAACAATGAAGAAGTGACACTTTGCTATAATGTAAGAACAAATCAGTAGAGAACTGAAGAGCAGAGTACAAATATAGCACTCACAACGTTTGATTAATATGGGATTGGTGTCAGGCAAAAAATGAAGAAAATAAAACGTAACTTTTATTAAATTTTACTTAATACAAAAACAATTACTAGTAGGATTTGTTCTTATGTTTCAATACCGGTAACTATATGTATAGGTCTCTGGTATTACCAGAGAGTTAATACCCCAGCATTCTAGTACCTATTAGAAGTACCTACTCCTATGCTATAATAGTGGTAATCCAAAGGTATAGGTCTCTGACATAGATGAAGAGATATTAATGCGCCAATATTGGTAACTCCAGGTCCAGGTCTCTGACTTTGCTAGAGTGTAAATGACTACTTACTAGTGGAATTTGTTCCTAATCTCCAATATCGGTAATACAAGGTATAGGTCTCTGATATTACCAGATAATAAACATCCTAAGATCCTAATACCTATTAGCAGCATCCATTCTTATGTATAAATAGTGGCAATTAAAAGGTATAGGTTTCTGGCATAATCGGAGAGATATTTGACTGCTCACCATAAGTATCCACTCCTATGCCCCTAATGATTGTTCACTAGTGGAACCTGTTCCTATACTTTAATATCGGCAATCCAAGTATAGCTCTCTCATATTACCAGCAAGTTATCATCCCAGTATCCTAGTACCCATTAGAAGTACCTATTCCTATGCCACAATAGTGGTAAGATATAGATTTCTGGCATTTCTATGCCTCAATACAGGCTAATCCAAGGTATACGTTTCTGATAGTGCGAGGATCAATAGATTTTCCTAGCAAATTTTCACCTTATATCTTCTTTGAGACGCTGTCATTTTGAGATTGTGTTATAGACAGCAACTGTCAGGATCATTTAATTCTAAGATACTATCTTGATCCTGCAATTCTTTATTTCAATTCAATCTCTAATAATCTCTTTTGTTGGGTAAGGATCTGCAATTTTAAATCACGTACTTACCCTTGTTTTTGTATTAAGTAATATTTAATAAAAGTTATGTTTTATTTTATTCATTTTTTTGCCTTAAACCAATCCACATATTAATCAACTGTTGTGAGTGCTATAGTTGTACTCTGCTCTTCAGTTCTCTACTGATTTGTTCTTAAATTCTTGTAAGTACAAGCACCGACCCCTAAGAAATAGTTACCATTGAGTAATAACACATAAGAAATAGTTACCATTGAGTAATAACACATAAGAAATAGTTACCATTGAGTAATAACACATAAGAAATAGTTACCATTGAGTAATAACACATAAGAAATAGTTACCATTGAGTAATAACACATAAGAAATAGTTACCATTGAGTAATAACACATAAGAAATAGTTACCATTGAGTAATAACACATAAGAAATAGTTACCATTGAGTAATAACACATAAGAAATAGTTACCATTGAGTAATAACACATAAGAAATAGTTACCATTGAGTAATAACACATATGGGAAGGTTTGTTCATTTATCTCGATAAGTAGTGCCATTGGTTTTCCTGCTTCACTTTGCTATAATGTAAAGTTGTAAGTGTACAGCCTGTATAACAGTGTAAATTTGCTGTATCCTGAAAATAACTCAACACACAGCCATTAATGTCTAAACTATTGGCAACAAAAGTGAGTACACCCCTAATATGTGATATTAGAATATGTGATGCACAAGTAGGGTGTTAGGGTTTTTTCCACTTTTTTGCTCCATTGACTTCTATGGGGGAATACGTTATCACGCATGTGATTTTGTAAGTTTGTCTTTTTACGCTCGTAAGGCTAGTGCGCAAGCGAAAACTGTTTACTTTCAAATTTTAATACGAGCGCAATCCCGACGCAAGCAAAAACCTTACTTCTAGCGGAGTTAATGCTTGAGCATGAGCATTAAATAACGCGCCACTTGTAACCTGGAGCGCAATTTGTAAAACAGAAATTAAAGGGACATAATACTCATATGCTAAATCACTTGAAACTGATGCAGTATAACTGTAAAAAGCTGACAGGAAAATATCACCTGAGCTTCTCTATGTAAAAAAGGAAGATATTTTACTTCACAATCTCCTCAGCTCACCAGAGTAAGTTCTGTGTAAAAAGTTATACTTCACCTGCTCCCAGCTGCAGGTAAAAATAAAATAAAAAATGAAGAAATGAACAGCAGCCAATCAGCATCAGCAGTGCTGAGGTCATGAACTCTTACTGTGATCTCATGAGATTTGACTTAACTCTCATGAGATTTCATAGTAAGCTTCCTTTACCTGATTGATGAAATAATATGAGAGTGCACAATGCTCATCCCCTAAGATGTCCCAGGACAGACACACTAAAATGCTGCTTAGAAATCCTTTACAATGGGATGTGGCTACTGAGGAACTTTTGAGGTAAAATATCTTTCTTTTTTACATAGAGATGTTCAGGTGATATTTTCTAGTCAGCTTTTTACAGCTATGCTGCATCACTTTCAAGTGTTTAAACATTTGTGTATTATGGCCCTTTAAGCATGAAAGTAGCATCACAAATGAATTAGTTGATCGCGTACAGAGCATTATACTGCACAAAGCGGTTCTGAAGTGTTTTTTTCAAGCTACCAACATCTGGTTGTTTTTCATATTTTAGGAGAAACTAAATGGGAATCCAATGCACCAACAGGTAATATATAATAATGCATTCTTTCTAGAGCTGTTAGACCTATTGGGTTTTTTCACCAGGATTTAGGAAACTATTAGCTGTTATATAATTGTGTTTAATTGAATGACTTTGTACATGACCAGTTGATTGAAATAAAAAAACATATTTGTTTGCTGAAGTGAGTGGCAATTTAGCTGGTACTGCGTTACTTAATTGTGCATTTTTAAGAGAAATCAAACAAAAAATTGAAATACACTCATATCAGTAAAACCACTTTAAGTAAAGCTAGAACGGTTTCAGTGCTACCTTTGATTGTACATTGAGCATATGTACATATGCTTTGTGCACATTTATTCAAACACCGCACCTGTTCAGATTGCAATTGGTGGCATGCATCCATCAGTAACAATGTAAAATGAGTCATTGCCAGCACAATATATGCTCACTGAGCAGAGGAAGTGCTTGAAAACAAGTGGATGAGGAATATCTACATATGCTTCATGAACACTAAAAGGTCATTTGTTATAGAAGTATTTTTGCTGATACGTGTGTGATCTTTTATTATAATATTATTATTATTATATCATGATACTCATATTTATTGCATGGATCCTATGGAACAATTAGCGTATAACCTCTGTATGGGTTATTGCATTGTATACATTGTATGGGATAGAAAACAAAAAGATTTTCTCACTAAAGCAAATAGTTATTTATTTGTCCTGACAGGAGAGTATGTAACATTTCATTTATTTTTCCCTAACAGTTTCAGTAACTTGCTCTTCAACAGCGAAGGAATTATCTGCACAAATAACAATGTACGTATTTTTTTTTCAACAATACCAGAAAATACTCACAAACAATGCCACTCAAAGCAAGCAAAAGCATAGGGGGAAATTTATAAAGGTGCAAGATGGAGGCTCGCATACGTTACCGCTGCTTCCTTACCTGTACGCCAGCTCTTAAATCGAAATCTAAAATCCCCTTGGACAAGTCAGAGTGGGGTGATTGACAGCTCCTGCTGTTGCACGATTGGCTGTGCGCTGGCAAGGGGCGGCATTGCACTAGCAACAGCTGGTGCAATGATAAATGCGGGCAGCGTATTGCTGGACGCTATACCGGGCAGACAGGTTCGCTGGAGCTTGTTAAATGCCGGCCATAGTTTCAACAGTTCCAAAGTGTAGGATTTGAAAAGTCAAAAACACTTTGACAAAATTGTGCCTATGCAAGGTATAGGGGCCTATTTAATAAAGTGCGGGCGGACATGATCCAATATTGCGGATCATGTCCGCCGCACATCGATAAATGCTGAATTTATCATAAATCAGCATTTATCATTGCAATGCCGCTCCCTGCAGATTCGCGGCCAATCCACCGCTAGCAGGGGATGTCAATCAATCCGATCGTATTTGATCGGGTTGATTTGTGGCGATGTCTGTCCGCCGCCTCAGAGCCAGGTTATGAAGCAGCGGTCTTTAGACCTCTGCTTCATAACTTGTGTTTCTGGCTAGCCTTGGTGAAAATTTATTCAATTTGCTTTGTTCTCATGGTATTCCTTGTTGAAGAGATATCTAAATAGGTAGCATGCACTTGTCGGTAGCACTACATGACAGGAAGTAGTGCTGCCATCTAGTGCTCTTGCTAATGTATGAAATTCTTGCAAAACTGATGCCACATAGTGCTGCAGAGACGAGCACGCTCCCGAGTTTACCTTCCTGCTTTTCAACAAAGGATACCAAGAAGATAAACAAAATCTGATAATAGAAATAAATTGTAAATTTGTTTAAAATTGTATGTTGTATCTGAATCTTGAAAGAAAAATGTTGGGTTTTATTTCCCTTTAACCCTTTTTATCTTATGTATGACACATAAATGCAAGTTTGTTTGTAAGGATATATATACAAATAATTAAAAAAAACTTTCCGGTGGCGTGTCCGAGCAGCGGCCATGGCAAGTCTCACATTTTAAAAGCTCCTGGCTCAAGACTAATAACCCATCAGTAATCTACTCTATCAACTTGCCATCCATGTCCCTAAATTAGGGGGAACGTTAAGCAGTCTTCACCCAACTGGATGGCAACACTCTTTTGGTAAAATGCTCTCGCCAGAGCCCTAAATCAGAGGAACAAAAGTCTAATTGGTGGCCTACCTTCCAGTTATTCACCAACCCCCCCCCCCGGTCTGCCGGGTAAAGCAGTCTTAATCATACGGCTCAACGCATTTATCTACACACATAGTTCCCTGTCTTCCCCTTAGAATATGGAGGAATTTCATCAACAGATGCGAGTTTTACTCCAAGAGCTTGAGAGGAAGATGCTTAACGGCTATGATTCCCTTCTAATGGCGCTAAGAGATCTGTATACAGGATACTGACTACGAACCTTCGGCAGTAGAGGAAAAGATTTCCCATTCATATAGCACTCTCTCTCTCTCAACCGAATGTGAGATCCAGAAACACAGAGGTAACTTGCATTAGCAACTCTGAGGATCCCCGAGAAATAGAGAAGCACTCACTCCTAATATATGCCCCAGCAGAGAGGGATGCAGCCGATCCCTCCGAGCAGTGGGACTGGGGTTTACAGCAACAAGAGTTTACTTCATTTCCATACGAGCTACAGGAAAATTTTGCAAGATATGACTCAGCATGGTGGATAGTTCAGATAAAGGCTATGCTCACTGAGATACCGGCATCCTGACGCAGTATATGGTTACCCCTCTCATTGCCTACTCCCAGCTTGATGGAGATAGAGCCGCCACCACTTTACGCTCATTCCCGGCTTTCACAGTTTACCGGAACATCAGACAGCTCCTGAGGTGCACCCTGTTGGGACAGATTGAATCCCCACAGAGAATCGGAGTGGGTTAAACCAACTAGAGCTTGCCTACAGCTGGGTGACTCACATTTGAGTCACTCTGAAGGGACGTGTTAAAGAGATAGTATGCACACTAAGCTCCTCACACAGGGGAACTCTAGCGGACATTATTTACAATGCTAATAATCTTAAATTGTACATTTTAGCGAGTGACACCACCTTGAAAGCTGGGCGAGTCTTCTGAAACAACTAACTTTTAAGTTCTGCAGCTATGCATTTGAACTAGAAATCCTGATATACTGCATATAATATAGAGCCCTCCAATTATGTTGTAGGGATGTGCTATAACGAAGACCAGCTCACTTTGTACCTCAGTTCCCTTATAGCTGATGTGTCCATCACACGTGCTTTTCGCTTTACGTATTATAGTGAGTTGTATTGCTTATATAGGTGCTTTCCTTTTACAAAAACGTATTTGTATGATCCGTAAGACTGCATTTGAACTTATATTGCGCACCTTGATATGCTGAATACAATGTAGAGAATGTAGACCATGTCTCATTTCTCTTATAGTATGCTGTCCTACAAGCTGCTTCCCAGTCATATTTAAATGTTAACTACAATCCATATCCCCAGTACGCTTGCTATGCTCCATTTGTCCTGTAACTATCTTTATCCATATGGGAACTATCTGGCCTATTCCCTCTATAACTGGAGACATTAGCCCTTACTGAGTCAGCTACACAATTACTATAGTTATTGTAATAGACCCGCTAACTACAACGCTTGTTCTTATATATTACTTTATAACAAAGAAGATTGTTTACAACACACAGCTATGTTACAGTCAAGGCGATCCGTTTACCAAACTACTACTATTATATCTTAAGTATTAGATTGCATATACACAAGTGCATCAATACGTGTTGTCCCCTCAAAATACCCTTTTTACTATTCATAGTACTCTATATCTGATTCACATAAGTCAGAGACACTAGAGGCTGAGCTACGTTATCTTTGCTTTCAGTCAGATTGAGGGGGCCTACTTTGGATATATACTGTATACTCTCACTTCTAACAAAGGTGCTTACATGAAATAAGGCTCTCCATGATCTGTAACTATAAATATCCTCTGACTTATCATACGATGCCCTTAATTCATCTTACTAAATAGCCATATATTGGAATCTAGACAGGAAGACAGAGAATTTACTTATGTTATCTACACGCTTTATGCTTGTTATATTTATTTAATAGTTATGTCACTTTGCCTCTTTTTAGTAATGTTGACCAGCCTATCATTTCATTCATTGAAAGTTGCCGAAAAGCCACTCACAATCAACACTATTATACTATTCCCTAATTTCAGTTACCTGTGCCACAACTATTCACATATAATTAGCATCAGTAATTCTCCTAATATACTCCTATCAACCTTGTTATCTCCATGTTACTTACAACTTACCACCATCCTTGTAGAAGATGGCGATTTTGTTTATTTATGTATTCATATTCTATACGTTTCATTAGCATTTAGCAGGTCCAAATTCCCTTCCCTCAGCCGGCGAGGGCGGGAAGGATTTTAATTACTAGTTTGAATATTTAACATTATACTTTATACCGTATCCTAGGTCAGCTAATATGTGTATATTCCACATACTTCAGTGGTATCCATTACTTAATGCCAACTAATTGTCTTATTCTAATGTGCTAATTACCAAGCGGTGTTTACCTGCTGATTATTAAATTGTACCTATATTTTCAAATCTATTAAGTGTAATTTGACCCATTAGGGTCTCTAATATGACTATCATACTTCACCACTATTACCTATATCAAAGGGCGCATAAGCGGCCAGCTAACTAGCCATTCATATAAACCATCAAAAGTATAAAATAGAGGTTTCAGAAGTTTATGTTATAGCAATCATCTATGCATTCTTCTTTTATCCCTGTATTGTGTTCCATGAACAGTGTTATTTATGCTCTTTTTATTTTTTTGCACAAAACCTCAATAAAAGATTATTTTAAAAAAACACTTTCCATACACAATGAATACAAAATGATTTGTTACTTTCATGCTTCTTTTAGCGTTGCCTGCCCCAAAGGATGTATTAGTGAGGACAGAGATGTTTGGGGAACTGATGTCTACACGGACGTAAGTTTAAAGATCAGTTGTATCTTGTAGGGACTGTTAACGTATTGAAGACAAAATACATTAATGTCTTGTGGTTTCTACACATTCAGGTCTCTTCTATTTGCCGAGCTGCTATCCACGCTGGAAAACTTAATGATGCTGGAAAGGTTGCAGTGCAGAAGATGCCCGGACAGAGCAGTTATAGGGAATCCACTAGGAATGGAGTGAAAACAAAGAGTATGGGCGCATGGTCTGGAGCTTTTATGTTCAGCCCATCATTTCAGTTTAAAACTTCGTCATATTCAGAATCAACATCTTACAGTTTCCCACAAACAGGTAACAGACAGACAGACAGGATGGATATATAAATACTGCCAAGTATATATAAACTTCTGTACAGTTTACTGACATATTTGTTTTCTAATCTGCTGCAGGAATGACATGGCAGTCCCCACCATCAGGTATTTTTAACTTTACCTTTTTAGTGGAACAATCCTGGCAATTATAAGTTACCTAGAGGCATGGGGCACTTTTCAAATATGTCCCATAATTCCTCTTTAATGTTGCTGTAATCTCCAAAAAAGGTGTTAAAGGGACATGAAACTTAAGTTTTTTTTTCTTTTATAATTGAGATAGAACATACAATTTAAACAACGTTTTAATTTACTGCTATTATCTAATTGCTTCATTCTCTTGGTATATTTTGTTAAAATGCATACCTAGGTAGGCTCGGGAGCAGCAATTGCACTTCTGTGAGCTAGCTACTGATTGGGGGCTGCACACATTTGCCTTTGGCCATTGGTTCACTTGATCAGTACAGCTAGCTCCCAGTAGTACATGACTGCTCCCGCAACAAAGGATACCAAGAGAATTAAAAGGACACCCGGGTCAAATTAAATTTTCATGATTCAGATACAGCATGTAATTTTAAACAACTTTCCAATTTACTTCCATTAAAAAAAAATGTGCACAGTTTTTAATATTTACACTTTTTGAGTCACCAGCTCCTACTGAGCATGTGCAAGAATTCACAGACTATACGTACATGCATTTGTGATTGGCTGATGGCTGTCACATGATACAGGAGGAGTGGAAATAGACATAACTTTGAAATTTGTTAGAAAAAAAATCTACTACTCATTTGAAATTCAAAGTAAATGCCATTGCATTGTCTTGTTATCTTGCATTTGTTGATTATGCAAATCTACTTTGTTTTACTGGTCCTTTAAGCAAATTTGATAATAGAAGCAAGTTGGAAATTTGTTAAAGATCATATGCTGTGTCTGAATTGTTAAAAAAAATGAGGGTCTCATCTTCCTTTAAGGATAGGAAAGGGTAAATGATGGATAGTTGTACAGGGTGGTGGATGGATAGATGGATGATGGAAGGGCCGATTGTGTGTAAGAATGAAACTGAACTTTACCATTGTGTACAGAATCTAAAAGTACAGCCCAAATATATAAGTGCCCTCAAAAAATGTAAAGTCCACTGTGAAAATTAGTGAGTGAAATATAATACACTTTATTTGAAATAAAGACTATTCCAATTGGGTTTCCAGATACCCAATATGATAATTACTAAATTGTGAGTTGTGTGTATATATTTAGGTACTGAAATAGTTTAGCTGATGCTATCAGAGATATCACTGTAACATAAAATATCCACCTAAACTTGTATTAATATTATTAATATGGGATGGAAGATACTTGTTCCCTGTACCAGTCCTGTTTTATTAGAATTTTGCCTAGTTACATGATGAGGAGACAGGCAGACAGACAGACAGACAGGCAGACAGACAGACAGACAGTCAGACAGACAGACAGACAGACAGACAGACAGATAGATAGATAGATAGATAGATAGATAGATAGATAGATAGATAGATAGATAATAGGCAGACATAGTTAGATGTATAAAAGAGAGACATAGGGGTAGATTTATCAATGTGCGGGCTAACATGATCCGCTGTAGCGATCATGTCTGCCGCACATCGATAAATGCCGACAGTATGCGCTGTCGGCATTTATCATTGCACAAGCATTTCGAGTGTGTCGGAAAGTACGGGGGTAGATAGCCGCATGCGCTGCTAGGTTAATCTACCCCATATCATTAAATGTGCTCACATAAATGTAACAGATCTGCAATCCGGATTAAGAGTATATATAAAAATGTATAAGGTTTAGGTGTAATCTAAATAAAATAAAAATGATTATCCTGATTACCATGAATTTGAACTGGCATCACAAACCGCATAATTTATTCACAGCTGTAACTGTCATTATTTCTGTGCTAGAAATAATCAGTAGTCGGTGCCAGAAAGGATGAAGTTGAATACATTTTATCTTGTGTTTCCTTAAAGGGACACTAAACCGAAATTTTTTCTTTGATGATTCAGAATGCAATTTTAAGCAACTTTTTAATATACTTCAATTATCAATTTTTCAAAGCTTAGGAGCCAGCCCATTTTTGGATCAGAAACTGGGTTATGCTTGCTTATTGGTGGCTAAATGTATCCACCAATAAGCAAGCGCTATCCAGGGTGCTGAACCTAAAATGGGCTGGCTCCTAAGCTTTGCATTACTGATTTTTGAATAAAGATAGCAAGAGAACGAAGAAAAATTGATAATAGGAGTAAATTCAAAATTTGCTTACAATTGCATGCTCTGTCTGAATCATGAAAGAAAAAAAAATGGGTTTCATATCCCTTTAATTTCTCAGTTTAGAAGGTTTATTTGTATATAAATGTATATATTCAACATTGATCAATCTCCTGCTTTCCTATGGTAGGCCCTTCAAAAGAATCAAATGGCAATCAGCACTTATCTCCATTACCATACAAAAAAACTGGTTTCAACCACGTACCTTTAAATAATTGTTTAAATCATTCATTTTACGACATTGTCATTGAACGTACTTGTGTTTGTTAGATTATGATCAAGTAACTTCTTTTTTGTCAATATTTTCTAAAGAATCAAATGGTAATCGCCAGATGCCTTCATTCAACTTCAAAGAAACTGGTTCCAACCATGGAAAAGGTAATATTCGCTTTTAAACATTATTGTCTCTATCGCAAAAATAGTGTCTGTAAATAATTCTTCATGTTAAACTATGATCAAGTAAGCTTCTGCTTTTCTGATAATAGGCTCAGCAATGACCTCTAAAGTATCACATGGTAATAAATTGCTCAAATTTTTATTTTATTTTTAAAAAAGATTAAAGGGACACTAAACCCAATTTTTTTATTTCATGATTCAGATAGAGCAGCAATTTTAAGCAACTTTCTAATTTACTTCTATTATCAATTTTTCTTCATTCTATTGATATCTTTATTTGAAAAACAGGAATGAAAGCTTAAGAGCAGGCCCATTTTAGGTTTAGCACCCTGGATAGCGCTTGCTTATTGGTGGTTACATTTAACCACAGATAAGCAAGCGTAACCCAGGTTCTGAACCAAAAATAGGCCAGCTCCTATGCTTTACATTCCTTCTTTTTAAATAAAGATAGCAAGAGAATGAAGAAAAAATTATAATAGGAGTAAATTACAAAGTTTAAAATTACAAAGCTGCTCTATCTGAATCAGGAAAGAAAAAAATTGGGGTTAGTGTCACTTTAAGCCATATAACAGTATCTATTAAACAGAACCAAATGGAAAAGTTTGAAAAAAGTGAATCATTTTAGAGAAAATGCAAAGTACAATTCATTGCAAAATTATTGTCCTTAGTAGAAGCTAATGTCAGTGGGATCCATAGCATCACATGGTAATCATCTATGAATCGTCTCCTTTTTACAAGCATTAAGCAGGGGCGAAACTATATTTTACCGCCCAGGGAACTAGACTGAGACTAGTTGACTGGTGGCAATTTGAAGCCCTGGCTATAAGCATCAATGTATTTGATTTTTATTTTTATATATTAATATACATTTTCTGAAAGATGAAGAAACATATAGATATAATGTAGTGATAGTAATATTATTATTATTATTAAAGGGACAGTAAACTCAAAATTACATTTTTAGCATTCATATGGAGCATGTATCTTTAAATAACTTTCCAATTTACTTCTGTTCTTAAATTTATTTATGCTATATTGGGGTACTTTGCTTAAAGGGACAGTATACACCAATTTTCATTTAACTGCATCTACTAGACACTACTATAAATAATAATATGCACAGATCCTGATATAAAAATCCAGTATAAAACCGTTTAAACACTTACTTAAAAGATCCCAGTTTAGCATTGTTGATGAGGTAGTCTGGGACACCCACTGAAACGGGCTACGTAAACAAAAAGAGCAGTCACTCCCCCCCCCTTCCCCCTTCCCTGCATATGAAAAGACAGATAACATAAACAGGAGCCTGCATGAGTCTGTAAACACGCGTATACATCTGGCACTGTGGGGCTTGGTTAGGAGTCTAAAAATCAGCACAACGTTCTTAAAAAAATAAGCAAAACTATACATTTTTATAAAAACACTACCAGATGGGCTATATAAATGGATCATCTACAAAACATTTCTGCAAAGAAAAATCTAGTGTACAGTGTCCCTTTAAATGCATACATAGGTAGGCTCAGGAGCAGCAATGCCCTACTGGGAGCTAGCTGGTGATAGGTTGTCGCACTCGTATGCCTCTTTTTCATTGACTCACCTAACGTGTTCATATAGCTCCCAGTAGTGTATTGCCTACCTAGGTTTACTCTACAACAAAGGATATCACGAAAAAATAAAAACATTTGATAACAGCCATAGTGTTTTAAGTCTGGCTGAATTCATCTGGAGGGGGGCCATGGGGGAATCCAGGAATGCCGGTTACGTCACTACACCCCAGAGATCCTGAAGTGCCAGTCTGCAGGAAGAAGCTTAAGGGAGCTAGATGGGGGGAACAAGTTTTCAAACCCCTCAATCTCAGCTCCTTTAAAGCCTAGAAACCCTCAAAATTTAAAAAACCACAAATATAAACTTACGATAGGCTATCAAAAAGGCTATATAAATCCTATAAATCCCCTTTAACCCCTTAATGACCAGCATTGTACCCTGTATGTTGCTGGTTTTTCTATGGGGGTGCCATTTTAAATAGCGCGCTATCGCTCACCATCGGTGAGACCAAACTATTTTAGCAAGCGATCCGAAAGGAGGGAAAGACCAGCGCTATTATAGGCATACAATCCCTTAAAGACCAGTGACGTACAGGGTAGCGGTTAAAGACCTTATACAAGTTTTGATCACTGTGATAATCATAAAAGTGATCACACAACATAAATAAATAGTAATTACCTGGCATGAATAAATGTGTTGAGTAGATGCCGATGACAGCCCCTATGTACACATCAAAAGGATATAAGTTAACTCAAAGCCCTTCTTTTGACTATAGAGCTTTGGGGGGAAAAACAGACACACAACATTGTTTGCTACCTTGTTTATTGAAATCGGATTACATATTTTTAATGAGGAGAACTCTAGATACTTATAACAGGCCATCAAAAAATCTCAGAGAACCCTAAGACCCTTTGTTTTAAAACCTAATATACAGACTAAACCTACTTCCCCCCTCCTCGCCCTCGCACCTGTAGAAATTTGCACACTGTAGACCCTCCCCAACTCTCCAACCTTATTCAAATGTGCCTCCCCCACACTTCAACGATATCCTGCCCTGACCTTGCCATAACCCACTACAACAATACCCTATCCTGTGCACTTGACACTCTCACTCCTCCCCAACTTTGCAAAGCCCCATGTCGTCAGCTCCAGCCCTGGCACTCCCAGCAAACACGCCACCTGCAAAAATGCTCCAGCACTGCTGAACATGCCTGGAGGAAATCCCGCTCTGAACCTGATTTCATGCACTATAAGTTCATTCTTCACTCTTACACCTCTGCCCTTCACCTAGCTAAGCAAACCTGCTTCTCGTCTCCTATATCCACTCACTCCTCAAACCCTAAAAGACTCTTCTCCATTTTCAAATCTCTCCTCTACCCACCTGCACCTCCCCCCTCATCTGCATTCAGTGCTCAAGACCTGGCTAACTACTTTTTCAATAAAACACTTACCATTCGAAGAAACATCCCAACACAAGCCTGCAATCTCCCAACTTCCCTCCCAGTCACCCCCTCTGCCGCTCTCTGCACCTTCCTCCCAACCACTGAGTGTGAAGTGGCTTCCCTATTGTCTTCCTCACACCTCACTACCTGCCCACTCGACCCTATCCCTTCACATCTAATACCTTCTCTGTCTCCCACCCTCACTCCGGCTCTTACTCATATATTCAACCTATCCCTTTCTACTGGCTCATTCCCTGCCTCCTTCAAACATGCAAAGGTCACCCCCATCCTCAAAAAACCCTCACTTGACCCTAACGCTCCTGCAAACTACCGCCCCATATCACTGCTCCCGCTAGCTTCAAAAATCCTTGAAAAACTAGCTTTTGATCGCCTAACCAACTTCCTGTCCTCTAACTCATTGCTCGACCCCCTGCAATCTGGCTTCTGTCCCCAACACTCAACTGAGACTGCCCTCACCATGGTTACTAACAACCTCCTTTCTGCTAAAAACAAAGGCTACTACTCTATACTCATCTTACTTGACCTCTCTGCTGCCTTTGACACTGTTGACCATCCCCTTCTCCTATGGACTCTCAGCTCACTTGGGCTCTTTGACACTGAACTCTCCTGGATTCACTCTTATCTCTCTAACAGATCCTTCTCCATCTCTTTTGCTGGTGACTCCTCCTCTCCATTGCCTCTGTCCGTTGGAGTACCTCAAGGCTCTGTCCTGGGTCCTCTACTCTTCTCTATTTACACTTCTTCACTGGGTAAACTTATCAACAGCTATGGCTTCAACTACCACCTCTATGCTGATGATACCCAGATCTACCTTTCCACCCCTACACTCTCTCCTTCTGTACATTCTAACATCAGTGACTGCTTATCTGGCATTTCCTCCTGGATGGCCTCTCACCACCTAAAAATAAACATGTCCAAAACCGAACTACTTCTAATTCCCCCCTCTAACTCTACTCCAGTTTCTAATTTTTCGATCACTGTTGGCGGAACCACTATCTCCCCATCATCCCAAGTCCGCTGCCTCAGAGTCACACTTGACTCAAATCTGTCCTTCATTCCCCACATCCAATTGCTTTCTTCATCCTGCTGCAACCACCTACGCAATATCTCCAAAATTTGTCAGTTTCTGAGTGCTGGAATTACTAAACAGCTAATCCACTCCCTGGTAATTTCCTGACTTGACTAATGTAATAACCTACTAACTGGCCTCCCTCTCTCCCATCTCACTACCCTTCAATCCATCCTAAATGCATCTGCAAGGCTAATCCACCTCTCTCAACGCTCTGTTTTTGCTGCACCTCTCTGTGAGTCCCTTCACTGGCTCCCCATTCACAGCAGAATCAAATTCAAAATTCTCACCCTGACCTACAAAGCCCTCACCACTCATCAACAAATATACTCCAGCCCGCCCCCTAAGATCCAACAATGACCTGCTTCTTGCGTCCTCTACCATCACCTCCTCTCATGCTAGACTACAGGGCTTCTCTCGTGTGGCACCAACCCTCTGGAACGCACTTCCTCATGCTGTCAGACTTGCCCCTAACCTCTCCTCCTTTAAACGTTCCCTAAATACCTTTTTGTTCAGGGAAGCTTATCACCCGACTCATTAACAAATTAACTTCACTTACCTAACAGTTGCCCTCATCTATCTCCTCACTAATATCATTCTCACCTTTACAGTCCCCACCTCCTGTTTCCCATGCTCCTACCCATCTAGATTGTAAGTTCCCACAGGAATAGTGCCCTCAATTCCCCCTGTATTTGTATGTAAAATGTTGTCTCTTATTGTATTGTTTCTCCGTTGTACTTTTATCTTGTACCCATGGGCAGCGCTGCAGAATCTGTTGGCGCTTTATAAATAAATAATAATAATAAAAAACTAGAAGCCTCTCTTTAAAATAAAGCACATATAGAAGTTTTAATGACCAGTTGATCACTGTGGTAATAGTGACCACCTGCTGTGAGTAAATGTGCATTTATTTGAGTAGAGGCCCCTGTGTGCAGATCAGAGTTATATAACTATACTTATATATAACCTTTATTTTTATATATATATAAAGGTTCTAATTGATATGAGGATAATCCCTTCTGTTTTCAAGTATAGAGTTTAGAAAAAAACATGCACACAGTTGCATACAACCTTGTTTATTTAGATTTGAATAAAAATATACATTTTTACATATTTTGTTCTACAGTTCCGTATGTCATGATATAAACATAAAATAATGATATAGGGGTAGATTTATCATTGTGCAGACAGACATGATCCGCTATAGCCAATCATGTCCGCCGCACATCGATAAATGCCAACAGAATACGCTGTCAGCATTTATCATTGCACCAGTAGTTCTTGTGAACTGCTGGTGCAATACCGCCCGGCCACTAGCAGGGGGTGTCGATCAGCCCGATCTTATTCGATTGGGCTGATTTCGGTCCACCGCCTCAGAGGTGGTGGACGAGTTAAGGAGCAGCGGTCTTAGGCGGAACTGAAGCGGAGTGGGTCAGAAGCAGCATCCGCTGCTTCATAAATGGACCCCATAGTCTGAATCTATTGGTTCTGCTATATATATATAATATGTGTGGGTTTCTCACTGAACAATGTCCTAAAGTAGGGCTTACAGTGATATGAAACTCAAAATATTTCTTTCATGATTCAGATAGAGCAGCAATTTTAAACAACTTTCTATTTTACTTCTATTATCAAACGCCTAGATTACGAGTTCTGCGTTAGGGTTTAAAAGCAGCGTTAAGGGGTCCTAACGCTGCTTTTTAACGTCCGCTGGTATTACGAGTCAGGCAGGAAAGGGTCTACCGTTCACTTTCTATCCACGACTCGAGGCTACTGCAAATCCCCTTATGTCAATTGCGTATCCTATCTTTTCTATGGGATTTGCCTAACGCTGGTATTACGAGTCTTGGAAGAAGTGAGCGGTAGAGCCTCTACCGACAAGACTCCAACCGCATAAAAAAGTCAGTAGTTAAGAGTTTTATGGGCTAACGCCGGAACATAAAGCTCTTAACTACTGTGCTATAAAGTACACTAACACCCATAGACATGAACCCCTAAACCGAGGCCCCCCCACATCGCAAACCCTATAATAAAAAAATTTAACCCCTAATCTGCCGACCGGACATCGCCGCCACCTACATTATAGCTATGAATCCCTAATCTGCTTCCCCTAACATCGCCGACACCTATATTATATTTATTACCCCCTAATCTGCCCCCCCCCCATGTCGCCGCCACCTACCTACACTTATTAACCCCTAATCTGCCGACCGGACATCGCCGCCACTATAATAAATGTATTAACCCCTAAACCGCAGCACTCCCGCCTCGCAAACACTATAATAAATTTTATTAACCCCTAATCTGCCCCCCCTAACATCGCAGCCACCTACCTACAATTATTAACCCCTAATCTGCCGCCCCCAACATCACCACTACTATAATAAAGTTATTAACCCCTAAACCTAAGTCTAACCCTAACACCCCCATAATTTAAATTAAACAAACTAAATTTAATAACATTAAATAAATTATTCCTATTTAAAACTAAATACTTACCTATAAAATAAACCCTAATATAGCTACAATATAACTAATAGTTACATTGTAGCTATTTTAGGATTTATATTTATTTTACAGGCAACTTTGTATTTATTTTAACTAGGTACAATAGCTATTAAATAGTTGTTAACTATTTACTAGCTACCTAGTTAAAATAATTACAAAATTACCTGTAAAATAAATCCTAACCTAAGTTACAAATACACCTAACACTACACTATCATTAAACTAATTAAATAAATTACCTACAATTATCTAAACTAAAATACAATTCATTAAACTAAACTATAATACAAAAAGACACTAAATTACAGAAAATTAAAAAAAATTACAAGAAGTTTAAACTAATTACACCTAATCTAAGCCCCCTAATAAAATAAAAAAGCCCCCCAAAATAATAAAATGCCCTACCCTATACTAAATTATAAAGTAATCAGCTCTTTTACCAGCCCTTAAAAGGGCTTTTTGCGGGGCATTGCCCCAAAGTAATAAGCTCTTTTACCTGCAAATAAAAATACAATACCTCCCCCCCAACATTACAACCCAGCACCCACATACCCCTACTCTAAAACCCACCCAAACCCCCCTTTAAAAAACCTAACACTAACCCCCTGAAGATCTCCCTACCTTGAGTCGTCTTCACTCAGCCGAGCCGAATTCTTCATCCAAGCGGGGCAGAAGAGGTCCTCCATCCGGTTGAAGTCTTCATCCAAGCGGGGCAGAAGAGGTCCTCCATCCGGTTGAAGTCTTCATCCAAGCGGGGCAGAAGAGGTCTTCCATCCGATTGAAGTCTTCATCCAAGCGGAATCTTCTATCTTCATCTATCCGGAGCGGAGCGGCAGCATCCTGAAGACCTCCAATCAGCCAATCGGATTGACCTCGCATTCTATTGGCTGATCGGACGTTGGGGGGGGGGGAGATTAGGGGTTAATAAATATAATATAGGTGTTGGCGATGTTAGGGACAGCAGATTAGGGGTTCATAGCTATAATGTAGGTTGGTGGGGTTAATAAATATAATATAGGTGTTGGCGATGTTAGGGACAGCAGATTAGGGGTTCATAGCTATAATGCAGGTTGCGGCGGTGTCCGGAGCGGCAGATTAGGGGTTAATAGTATAATGCTGGTGTCAGCGATAGCGGGGGCGGCAGATTAGGGGTTAATAAGTGTAAGGTTAGGGGTGTTTAGACTCGGGGTTCATGTTAGGGTGTTAGGTGTAGACTTAGAGAGTGTTTCCCCATAGGAAACAATGGGGCTGCGTTAGGAGCTGAACGCTGCCTTTTTGCAGGCGTTAGGTTTTTTTTCAGCCAGCTCAGCCCCATTGTTTCCCATGGGGATATCGTGCACGAGCACGTTTTTCCAGCTTACCGCTACCGTAAGCAACGCTGGTATTGAGGGTTGAAGTGGAGCTAAATTATGCTCAACGCTCCCTTTTCTGAGGCTAACGCAGCCATTCAGACAACTCGTAATACCAGTCTTAAGGGTGCGCTGGAAAAAAAATGCTTGTTAGCACCACGGGTCTTTACCAACAAAACTCGTAATCTAGGCAAATGTTTCTTCATTATCTTGGTATCTTTGTTGAAGAGCAGGGACGTAAGCTTAGGAGCCAGCCCATTTCTGAAGCACTATATGGCAGCAGTTTTGTAAAAATGTTATCCATTTGCAAAAAGCACTAGATGCCAGCACTATTTCCTGCCATATAGAGCTTCAGACACCTACCTAGGTATCTCTTCAACACAGAATAACATGCGAACAAAGAAAATTTGATAATAGAAGTAAATGGGGGGGGGGGGCGGGGAATTAAATTATATGCTCTGTCTGAATCACAAAATAATTTTTTTGGGTTTCATATCCTTTAAATGTCAGCGGCATCTAAAAGCTGCAATACAGCTCAGCAAAGGGGTGGAATTGGCTCAATAGTTAAAAGGATAGAAGTAAAGTTGATTAAAATGACATGGTCTAGTTGAATTATAATAATTTAATTTTCACATGACTGTGCCTGTAATACTAAATACAGTGGAAAATAATAGTAAAAATGTATGTAAAAAATACTATCAACAGCAAAAACTAATTGTTTGTTTTCCACATTCTAGGTGTGCCAGTGGTCACCAAAACAAAAGGTGCTCATCTATAATCCTTTTGATTTTTACATGATTCTAACAATATATGCTGATGTTTTTTATAGTAGGCGTGGGCACAATATACTTGATATGCTAGAAAAAGTGAAAACAATTTTAAAAAAAGTAGAAAATAGAGAAAAGCTTTCAAAAAATAAAGACAACATTTTTTTAAAGAAAGTAGTAAAATAACTATTTAGGGCAACTGATAATGATGCTAAAAGATCTGAGACCAAAAGTTAACCCTTTCCCGCTGGTAGGACGTCACATGCCGTCCTAACGGCGCTGGGCTTTAGCGCCGGTAGGACGGCATGGAACATCCTAGCCGTTTGTCTGTACTGAAGCCATAACGGCTTCCTAACTGGGATTGCGGGCTGGAGGGCGTGCCTAGCACTCCCCCCTGACCCAATCCCATTATTGCTTTTTTTTTTTCTTTTTAAATTCTAATATAAATCTTTTGTATGCTATGCGATCAATACAGTCTACACTATGCATGGCTAACCTATGGCATGAGTGCAAAAAGTAGCACTTATATTTAATTTTCTCTAAAGACCAAGGCCCCTTTACAAATTAATACATTTTATTTAAGTTTCAAATATTCCTGTATCATCTCATACACAAAACATATATTGTGAATCCTTTAGAAAAAAAATATATTAAAGGGCCATAATACACAAATGTTTAAACACTTGAAAGTGATGCAGCATAGCTGTAAAAAGCTGTCTAGAAAATATCACCTGAACATCTCTATGTAAAAAAGAAAGATATTTTACCTCAAAAGTTCCTCAGTAGCCACCTCCCATTGTAAAGGATTTTTAAGCAGCATTTTAGTGTGTCTGTCCTAGGACAGCAGAAGGGATGAGCATTGTGCACTCTCATCTTATTTCACCAATCAGGTAAAGGAAGCTTACTATGAAATCTCATGAGAGTTAAGTCAAATCTCATGAGATCACAGTAAAAGAGTTCATGACCTCAGCACTGCTGATGCTGATTGGCTGCTGTTCATTTCTTCATTTGTTTTAATTTTTTTACCTGCAGCTGGGAGCAGCTGAGTATAACTTTTTACACAGAACTTACTCTGCTGAGCTGAGGAAATTGTGAGGTAAAATATCTTCCTTTTTTACATAGAGATGCTCAGGTGATATTTTCCTGTCAGCTTTTTACAGTTATGCTGCATCAGTTTCAAGTAATTTAGCATATGAGTATTATGTCCCTTTAAATAAAAATGCAAATATAAATAAAAAAGTGGATTTATTTCTCTAACCACACTTCACTATATAAGCAAATGAATGTACAGTATAGTCCGATCACACTGTAATACAGGGTTTAAATAAATAATTAAAGCTTTGCTACAGTGCTGCTCTAGATTAGGATATGGCTGTGAACCAATGAAAAGCAAGCATACTAATGTATGCTCTAGTCATTGGCTGCATACTATACTGCATGGTTTTAACAGAGGTTAAACACGTAATAATGAAAGGGAACTGTTTTAAAAATAATGGGCCAGATTACAAGTGGAGCGGTAACAGTTACGTGCAAGCGATAAGGGGTTTATCGCAGGTGTTTGAGCGCGTTGCCAACATAGTCCCACTCCTACAAGAAATGGTCCAGAATCCAAGGCACCAAATACTGGCTAATATTGACAGTCTATCATCAGATTAATCAGATCAGCTCTTCTTTAAAAATTCTCAAAGAACTGTAAAAACAAACAAAAAGGACTTGTAGTCACAATTTACCAAGCACTGCACCACGCAAGTGCTAAATGCGCAATCTGGGTAGATTAGAAACCTCCCAGTTAGTTCAATCCAGGATCCCCAGTTTTCCAAGACACTGTTAAAGTGAAGCACAAACACCCTTCAATGGCACAGTATGGCTGATCACACTTTGCACTCCAAATACTCCAACACTCTGAGGGCGCAGTCTACAGCTGGCTCACTCACAATAGTTCCACAAAAGTCAAATATGTGTTATAAAATAAACAAAACTTCACTGCAATAAAAATCCCCAAAACTTCAATGGGGTATTTAGGTACTGAAGTTTACAAGTTGAAAGTAAACATGATCGCTATAGCGCAGTCGCGATTTACAGTAAAATAATTACCGCGTCCTCAGAGCTCTGGTTAACTGTTTTCGCAAAACAAAAAAGTGCTACAAAACACATCAAAAATACATCACAAAGTACAGTTATAATAATAACACACTCTAATAAAAATTATGAAAAGAAAATATTGCACACAAAAGTTATAAGGACTCAAAGATATCAGGTCTCAGGTGTCAGAAAAATATGCTTCAAAGGGCTTTAGCGATACATACATATACATGTCTAGCAATGTATATGCATGTATTTAATATATATATATACTTCAAAATGAAATGCACTCACAGGAACTTTTTGGTGAAATATATCCAAAATGTAATTAACGTTTCGGAGATATACAAATCCCCTTCATCAGAGGTAAATGTAAAAGCATATTTATGCAATATTCATATTTAACAATGTGTTATACTGCGTATTTAATGTAAATATTTCACAATTCTATGTTCTGCACATAGCAGAATATGTTCTAAGTATTTCTATATAGATATTCCTATAGCTATGTATATATCTATACCTATATATAATTATCTATATATACAGGCTTATTTGTTTGTTTGTTTTGTTTTTAGGTCCTTTTCCTTTGAAAGGTTGATGAATTCAGATCCTGAACTGCCATGCGCAAAAGGGACCAACTTCATAGAGAGAAGACAAAATATAGTATATTCCTGCCTTTAATGTGTCTGCAGTCTAATAAACAGTCTGTAAAGAATCTGTGTATTTTTCATCAATATGACAATACAGACGTAAGACAGCAATACATAATAAAAGCAGTTAATTGAAGTAAACATCTCAGTTTCATGTGTATATGTTGTTATCTCTGATGACTCTTTGGTATACAATATTTGTGTTTCTTAAAAACTATCTCTGGTAATTGGTTTATCCTTGCATCATATTTTTTCTGCATCCCATTTTGGCCTAGAACCTAATCCCAAGTGTCTACAATGTTCTAAGTATTTGCCCAAGAACTTAATCCTAAATTTCTACAATGTTCTAATTATTTGCCAAATAACCTAATCCTAAAGGGTCTATTTATGTAGGTGCAGACAGACATGATCCGCTATAGCGAATCATGTCCGCCACATATCGATAAATGCAGACAGCATACACTGTCGGCATTTATCTTTGCACCAGCAATTCTTGTGAACTGCTGGTGCAATACCGCCCCCTGCAGATTCGCGGCCAATCAATGTTCTAAGTATTTGCCCTAGAACCTAATCCCAAGTGTCTACGATGTTCTAAGTATTTGCCTTAGAACCTTATCCCAAGTGTCTACAATGTTCTAAGTATTTGCCTTAGAACATAATCCCAAGTGCCTACGATGTTCTAAATATTTGCCTTCGAACCTAATCCTAAATGTCTACGATGTTCTAAGTATTTGCTAAAGAACCCAATCCTAAATGTCTACAATGTTCTAAGTATCTGCCCTAGAACCTAATCCTAAATGGCTACAATGTTCTAAGTATTTGACCAAGAACCTAATCCTAAATTTCTGCAATGTTCTAAGTATTTGCCCAAGAACCTAATCCCAAGTGTCTACGATGTTCTAAGTATTTGCCTTAGAACCTTATCCCAAGTGTCTACGATGTTCTAAGTATTTGCCTTAGAACATAATCCCAAGTGCCTACGATGTTCTAAGTATTTGCCTTAGAACCTAATCCCAAGTGTCTACGATGTTCTAAGTATTTGCCTTCGAACCTAATCCTAAATGTCTACGATGTTCTAAGTATTTGCTAAAGAACCCAATCCTAAATGTCTACAATGTTCTAAGTATTTGCCCTAGAACCTAATCCTAAATGGCTACAATGTTTTAAGTATTTGACCAAGAACCTAATCCTAAATTTCTGCAATGTTCTAAGTATTTGCCCAAGAACCTAATCCTAAATGTCTACAATGTTCTAAATATTTGCCTTAGAACCTAATCCCAAGTGTCTACAATGTTCTAAATATTTGCCCTAGAACCTAATCCCAAGTGTCTACAATGTTCTAAATATTTACTCTAGAACCAAATCCCAAGTGCCTACAATGTTCTAAGTATTTGCCTTAGAACCTAATCCCAAGTGTCTACAATGTTCTAAATATTTGCCCTAGAACCTAATCCCAAGTGTCTACAATTTCTAAATATTTACTCTAGAACCAAATCCCAAGTGCCTACAATGTTCTAAGTATTTGCCTTAGAACCTAATCCCAAGTGTCTACAATGTTCTAAATATTTGCCCTAGAACTTAATCCCAAATGTCTACAATGTTCTAAGTATTTGCCCTAGAACCCAATCCCAAGAGTCTATGATGTTCTAAGTATTTGCCCTAGAACCTAATCCCATGGGGTCGATTTATTATATGGCAGGTGGACATGATTCGCCGTAGCGAATCATTTCCTCTACGACATCGATAAATGCTGACAGCATATGCTGTCGGCATTTATCATTGCACAAGAATTTCTTGTTAAATGCTTGTTCATTACCGCCCCCTGCACATTCGCGGCCAATCGGCCGCTAGCAGGGGGTGTCAATCATCCCAATGGTTCTTGTTGTATACTTTGTTGAAGAGTATACATAGGTAGGCTCAGAATCTGCTGATTGGTGGCTGCACATATAAGCCTCTTGGCATTGGCTTTCAATTAGCTAACAATAGTGCATTGTTGCTCCGTCCACAAAGGATACCAAGAGAATGAAGCAAATTTGATAATAGGAGTAAATTTGAAAGTTGTTTAAAATTGTATGCTCTATGTGAATCATGAATGAAAAATGTTAACATTGCACAAGCATTTATTGTGAAATGCTTGTGCAATGCCACCCTTTGCACATTCGTGGCCAATTAGTGGCCAATCCGATCGGGATGATTGCTGTCCGCCACCTCTGAGTTAAGGAGCAGCGGTCTTATGACCGCTGTTTCTTAACTTTTGTTAAGAAGGTTCGTGCAAAAACAGCTGCATGTTGAATCGGCCCCTAAGTGCTATTGCATTGTCTTTTTATCATGTGTTTGTTGATTATGAAAATTGATGATATACCTAAGTGTTAAAGTTTAGTTTCTATAAAGTACTCTAGATTCTATAAAGCAGTGGGTGCTGCCATGTTTGAACAAGTTTTATATTTATCTCTTCTGCTGAGAACAATTAGGAAAGATATAAAAGCCAGGCAATTAAGTAGAGTTTGTGTAAACAGATCTGTGTAGGATCCCACATTACCTTGTTTGTATTAGTCTATTGTATAGCCTGTTTTATATCTGTTCCTAATTGTTTGCAGCAGGACAGTAAGATGAGCTTAAAACTTAAGTTTAGACATGGCGGCGTCCATTACTTTATAGAATCGCAGTGGAATTTAAAAAACAACAATTTTCAGAGTTAAACTACATTTTATATTACAATCTCTTGATATCCCTTTGATGTTAGTTTACTGATTAAGAGAGCAATGAACCTATAATAAAAGGGGCTGCCTTGAAAATATAAGTGCTCGCTATCAAAATGGTGGAGGTGAAGGGACCAGTGTCCACGTAAAAACACATTGGGGCAAAGCCATAAAAACAAAAAACACAAACAATGTGCATTGCAGAGAGATATATAAAAGATAGTATGACCCCCCCTTATGCCCTGATGTGTTGTAATTATTGAATCGCCTCCTCACATGTTAAAACAAATCCATTCTTCAATAAGTTTAATTTCCTTTTGTTCAGTAAATCTCAAATCCGTTTGCGTTAACCCCTTCCTGCCCTTAGGTCGTTCTATGCCGTCCAAACCGCACTTTTTAACTTATTTGTTTACATCGGAACTTTTTAAACAAATAAGTCTGGGCGGGAAGAGGTTAAACAAGCTTTCCTCAGGGGAGTTTTTTAAAAAAAAAATTCCAACTGTACCGAATCTTGAACGTTTCATTTTCACCTCCATGTCCCTTTAAAGGGACATTAAACCCAAACAAATTATCTCATGATTCAGACAAAGAATACAATTTTAAACAACATTCCAATTTACTTCTATTATCTAATTTGCTTCATTCTTTAGATATCCTTCGTTAAAGAAATAGCAATGCACACAGGTGAGCCAATCACATGAGGCATCTATGTGCAGTCACCAATCAGAAGCTGCTGAGCCTATCTAGATATGCTTTTCAGAAAAGAATATCAAGAAAATGAAGCAAATTAGATAATAGAAATAAATTAGAAAGTTGTTTAAAATGGTATTCTCCACCTGAATCATGAAAGGAAAAATTTGGGATTAATGTCCCTTTAAGGATACATATAAAAACACAGTATCATCATAAGTCTCCAGACAAATCTATATCTTCCAAAGAAATATGTCCAACAGCTGTCCACAAAAATCCAGAACATATGTGAAGGCAAATCATGAAATTGTACAAATGCTTTTCTAAGGCTCTATGTTCTCATCTAGAAAAATAATACACCAAATAGTGTAATACTATAAAGAAGCTGTGCTTAGACAAATGGGTCGGGATTTATCGTTTCACCAGCAGTTCTTGTGAACTGCTGGTGCAATACCGCCCCCTGCAGATTCACGGCCAATCGGCCGCTAGCAGGGGGTGTCAGTCAACCTGATCGTATCCGATCGGGTTGATTTCTGTCCGCCGCCTCAGAGCAGGTAGAAAGGTTATGGAGCAGCGGTATTTAGACCGTTGTTTCATAACTTCTGTTTCCAGGCTCGCCGGAAACACAGAGCATCATGCTCCGTACAGAGCTTGATAAATTGACCCCATAGACTATGCTATGTCTTGAAAACAAATATAACTCGTCTCCCATGAGATGTGCAGTACCTATCTGCAGATGATCTATACATACAGATATATAGATATATAAATATATAAATACACACAGAGAATATATAGACAGATTTATCACTGTCAGAAGGACATGGTTTACAGGTAATGATCCTGTCTGTCTGGGATCACAACTTGTGGGCACCATTTGCTGACCATATTTATCACTGCATGAACATCCGCTCCTGCAACGCTGCTCTCCTGCTTTTGAACAACCAATTGCTCAAGAGCAGGGCTTGTCAATCATACCAATCGGATCAGTCTGGGGTGATTTTAAAATGCTCCTTGAAAACCCACCTATAGAGTCTTACCATCTCTCCTCTGATTTTCATCCTAACCAAAATAATTATTGAACTGCCTGACTCTGCTGCAACTACAATCCATGTGACAAGCTACCCCAAACCTTATGTCTCTGCACCCCTAATCTGTAGACTGTAAGATCTCCAGAGCAGGGCCCTCTTCCTCCTGTACTAGATCTGTTTAGTCTGTTACGTATTTGTATCTTATCAAAATTCTTGATATTGTATACCCCTATCTCTGAACCCAGCACTACGGAATTTTGTGGCGCTTTATAAATAAATGATAATAATGATAATAATAATAATAATCTGCCACGTCAAAAGTGTTAGAGAGGGTTGAGGAGGCGGCGGTTTAAACGCTGCTTTATAAATATTAGTTGCAAGCGTAAATGAAGGAGCGTGCAACCAATAGGGGTATTCGCCCTTGGGTAAATCTAGCCTATAGCATTAATAAAATAAAAGCATAAAAAAGCATTAATTTTGCTGATTGCATACATTTGAGATATTACACAGATCTTGTGTGACTATTACATTAACAAGTAGTAAGACGTCAGCTTTCTGTATGTCAGTTTCGATTCTCTGGTTGGCTACCAAATTAAAATAACGTTGCATGTTGCCTTTCTTGCAATGTAACTCTATTATTCCCATTTATGAAAAGTGCTGCAATATTAAAAAAGTAAAAAAAAAAGGTACTAGATATGAGGAAGTGAATCCTACTGTAGTTTAAGAAAATCATTCAAACTAGTAACTTTTTAAAATACTTCTAGACAAGTGTAATCATGTGATACATGTATTTAAAGGGATATGAAACAGTGCTCCTTTAGTAAGAAAAATATATATATTAAAGGGACACTAAACCCAATTTTTTACTTTAATGATTCAGATAGAGCAGGCAATTTTAAGCAACTTTCTAATTTACTTCTATCAATTTTTTCGTTCTCTTGCTATCTTTATTTAAAAAGCAGGAATGTAAGCTTAAGAGCCGGCCCATTTTTGGTTCAGACCCTGGATAGAGCTTGCTTATTGATGACTACATTTAGTCACCAATAAGCAAGCATAACCCAGGTTCTCAACCAAAAATGGACAGGCTCTTAAGCTTTACATTCCTACTTTTTAAATAAATATAGCAAGATTGATAATAAGGGGTCAATTTATTAAAGTCTGGCGGACATGATCCGCTGTAGCATATCATGTCCGCCAGAGGTCACTGAATGCGGACAGCATACGCTGTCCGTATTCAGCATTGCACAAGCAGTTCTAGTGAACTGCTTGTGCAATGCCGCCCCCTGCAGATTCGCGGCCAATCGGCCTCTAGCAGGGGGTGTCAATCAGCCCGATCGTATGTAATCGGGTGGATTGCTATACGCAGCCTCAGAGGTGGCGTATGAGTTAAGGAGCAGCGGTCTATAGGCTCGCACGGAAACAGGGTGAATTGGCCCAATTCGGCCAATAATAAATTGACCCCTAAGAGTAAATTAGAAAGTTGCTCAAAATTGCATGCTCTATCTGAATCATTAAAACAAATTGGGTTTAGTGTCCCTTTAAGTCAAAGTAAACATAAAAAGAAACGGAATGTGTTAAAAACAGCCTACTTGTTTCTGTGCAAAAATAGCACTTGGAAATTCTCAGTGTAGCCAAATTCTCAGATGCATGATTAGCTAGTGCGTGTGTCAGAGGAAAAGCTCATTCTTTTGTGTTCCATTAGAGACCACAGCCCACGTGTGAGGCAGAGACAGGAAGTAATGGACCCTGCATACATTAAAATAAATACTATATATTGTAATGGTTTCTATTTAGTGCTTTTGTATTACAAAAATAAAACAGACTGTTTTATATCTCTTTAAAATGTTGTGTACAATATCTTATTTTTTTTTTTACATTTATTAGAAACGAATTAATGTATTTCCTGCCATTTAGTGCTCCAGACACCTACCTGGGTATCTTGTCAACAAATAATTCCACGAGAACAAAGTAAATTTGATATTAGAAGTAAACTAATTTCTTTTTTTTTTATCGTATCCTCTGTCTGAATCACAAAAGAAAATGAGGTTTTATATCCCTATTCGTTTTCTTTGAGTGTGTGCAATTTTCACTCCTTTTATTAAAGGGACAACTATCTTTTTGTTGTTTTGTTAAATAATTTTTCTGGGTTTGCATAATTTAGTATTAAACTATTATTGCTATAAATTAATTGTTTGATCAGTGACCGACACTTATTTGTTTAATTTTTCATACAAAAATTAAAGTTTAAGCTATAATATAATTATCCTAAGTGACTTAAAATAATATATTCCACAACCGAATGACACATATATATTACATAAATTTGTTATGTCAACAAAACAACTTGTTTTATGAGATTACAAGAAAATAAGTTATCTCAAGATAAGTCAGAAAAACAAAATGCATGGCCTCTTCCGTAGAAGCATTGTGTATATGTAATTACTATTTTTTTTTCAAATATTGATGTATTTATTTTAAATCTGCAGTCTACTGTTTATATATATGACTTTACTGTACCTTTTAATTTATTCTATATAATAAAAGGCCAGGTATGTTTGTCAGATGCAGTCATGCGCAGTAGAGTCTGCGCGAGGACAAACATACCTGGCCTTTAACCAACCAACTTCAGATCAGATCAGCCGTTGCGGGGGGCGTGGTTGTGGGCGTGGTCAGGTGGAGTGGATGTGGTGAGGGGGCATGGCCGGTGGGAGTGCCGCAATGGTAGCATGGCCAGACGTGTCCGGACCGGGAGTGGGCGTGGCCATGGCCAAACAAGAGTGGGTGTGGCCTGAGAGCGACAAAGAGTGGGGAGAGATAGAGGGGGCAAAAGAGAGGGGGATGAGGGGGCAAAATAGAGGGGGAGAGAGAGCTAAAGAGAGGGGGGAGAGAAAGAGAGCAAAAGAGAGGGGGATAGAGAGTTAAAGAGAGGGAAGAGAATGCAAAAGAAAGGGGAGAAAGAGCAAAAGAGAGGGGGAGAGAGAGAGGGGGGAGAAAGCAAAAGAAAGGGAAGAGAGAGCAAAATAGAGGGGGGAGAGCAAAAGAGAAAAGGGAAAGAGACCAAAGGAAAAGGGGTAGAGAGAGCAAAGGAGAGGGGGGAGGGAGAGCAAAGGAGAGGGGTGAGAGAGAGCAAAGGAGAGAGGGGAGAGCAAAAGAGAGTGGGAAGAGAGAGAGCAAAGGAGAGGGGGGGAGAGAGAGCAAAGGAGAGGGGGAGGGAGAGAAAAAGGGAGGGAGGAGAGAGAGAAAATGAGAGGGCGGAGAGAGAGCAAAGGAGAGGGGGAGAGAGAGCAAAAGAGAGGGGAGAGAGAGCAAAATATGTGGGTGAGAGAAAGCAAAAGAGAGGGGGGAGAGAGCAAAAGAGGGGGGAGAGAGAGCAAAAGAGGGGGGGAGAGAGAGCAAAAGAGGGGGGGAGAGAGAAAAAGAGAGGGGGGAGAGAGCAAAAGAGAGGGGGGAGAGAAAGAGAGCAAAAGAAAGGGGGAGAGAGAAAGAGAGCAAAAGAGAGGGGGAGAGAGAGCTAAAGAGAGGGGGAGAGAGCAAAGGAGAGGGGGGAGAGAGAGCAAAGGAGAGGGGGAGAGAGAGCAAAAGGAGAGGGGGGGAGGGAGAGCAAAAGAGAGGGGGAGGGAGAGCAAAAGAGAGAGGGGAGAGAGATCAAAGTAGAGGGGGGAGAGAGAGCAAAGTAGAGGGGGAGAGAGAGCAAAGGAGAGGGGGGGAGAGAGAAAAGGAGAGGGGGGAGAGCAAAGGAGAGGGGGGGAGAGAGCAAAGGAGAGGGGGTAGAGAGAGCAAAGGAGAGGGGGTAGAGAGAGCAAAGGAGAGGGGGGAGAGAGAGCAAAGGAGAGAGTAGAGAACAAAAGAGAGGGGAGGAGAGAGCAAAAGAAAGGGGGAGAGAGAGCAAAAAGGAGAGGGGAGAGAGAGCAAAAGAGGGGGGAAAGAGAGCAAAATGGGTGGGAGAGAGAAAGCAAAAGAGGGGGGAGAGAGAAAGCAAAAGAGGGGGGAGAGAGAACAAAAGAGAGGGGGGAGAGAGAGAGAGAGAGAGAGCAAAAGAAAGGGGGAGAGAGAGAGCAAAAGAGAGGGGGGAGAGAGAGCAAAAGAGAGGGGGGAGAGAGAGCAAAAGAGATCACAAAGAGAGGGGAGAGAGAGCGCAAAAGAGAGGGGGAGAGAGAGCAAAAGAGAGGAGGCGAGAGAACAAAAGAGAGGGGGAAGAGAGAGAGCAAGGGGTGGGACCGCTGTACTACAAAAAATGGCCCGTGTGCACGGGCTTTAGGTCTAGTTTTTTAATAAAGAATTAACACTTATTTATACTGTTACAAGATTGTCATTTTAAACCTACACACCCTACAAACCTTTTTCCTTTTGCCTTTTTCGTGTGTAACCCAAATGAAATGTAAACTTTGCTTGAACTTTTGTTTTACAATCTCGTGTAGCTAAAATTGTACTAGTAGCCAAATGTGTATTTGTTATAGGTGAGTCATAATTCACATGCATAAAATTCTACATAGATAGCAAACAAAAAGCATTAAAAACGTAATTAGTTTTTAGTTCATATTATTTAAATAAAAACATAATAATATTAGATTGAAAAGCACCAGACAGGAAAAAGTGACCTTGTTCTCTGGGTCATAATAAAAGCAAAACAAGATTGGGCTTCCAAAGAACTGACGTAATTTATTAGACTAAATAAAGAATTTAAGGCTAGATTACAAGTGGAGCACTAAAATATTGCACGCCTGCAAACGGGCAAATTTGCTCGTTTGCGGGCGCGCAATAATTAATCAGCCATTGCAAGTGGCTGGTTATTGCTATTGCAAGCTCGCGGTAGCAATTAGCGCTTATAAAATTAACCAGATATCAAATCTCTGGTTAATTTTATAAATCTGACCCAAATGCCCCCAAAATACTGTCTAGTTTAGTTTATAAAAAAATGAAGATGGCAGTATCTTTATTTTTTAATAAAATTACTGCACTAGGCAGTATTTTGGGGCTAAAGTTGCGGGAGTGGGCGTTGGGGTGTTAGAAAAAAAAAACGGCACTTAAAAGTGTCTTTACATTGCGGTCTTTGGGAACTGTGTGTTCCCTGTAAATATATATGTATAGGCTTATACATATATCTATGTATGTGTTAATATGTTGTTTATCAGCATATACATACTGTATATATTTATATGGTGCTAAAGTTCTGATGCCGTCTCTAATGGCATCAGAATGAGGCTCCCATAGGAGCCTATTGAAGCGCGTTCTCGTGAGCGCAATGCTTCCCAGCGATGCGAACACAAGGTAGCATTTGCATTGCTGTTAACTTGTAATACCAGCTCACATTAGCGTGTGCCAGTATTATACAGTGGAGCGCAAATATCGCTTTCCTTAAAACGATATTTAGCAATCTGGCCTATAGTGTTTAAAAGAACATGAACAAGAATATAAGATAGGTTTTTTTTTTTTTTTTTTTTTTAAACAAGCTTTATTAAGTAAATATGCTGTACAAAATACAGAATGAACTCAGATACGTACATATGCAAATAAATAATTATTAAAGGCAAGGATAGACCTGCAAATGTGATTCGAATGCTGAAGACAATCTTAAAGGGACAGTCAAGTCCAAAAAAAACTTTCATGATTTACATAGGTCATGTAATTTTAAACAACTTCCCAATTTACTTTTATAACTCATTTTGCTTTGTTCTCTTGGTATTCTTAGTTCAAAGCTAAAACTAGGAGGTTCATATGCTAATTTCTTAGACCTTGAAGACTGCCTCTAATCTGAATACATTTTGACCACTAGAGGGCATTAGTTCATGTGTTTCATATAGATAACATTGAGCTCATGAACGTGAAGTGACCTAGGAATGAGCACTGATTGGCTAAGATGCAAGTCTGTCAAAAGAACTGAAATAAGTGGGAAGTCAGCAGAAGCTTAGATACAAGTTTATTACAGAGGTAAAACGTGTATGCAAAACTGGGGAATAGGTAATAAAGGGATTATCGTTTTTTTAAACAACAACAATTCTGGTGTTGACTGTCCCTTTAAGATTCAGTCCACTCCTGATTGTTTATGATGATACAAGTCTGCAACAGCTATCCTAGGTGAGTTGAACCAAATGGGCTCAAGATGAATCAGTCTTGATGCCCTATAGTTTTATACAGATGAAAAACTTCGGCAGATGTGTATTAAACCTCGCAAGAGCCCATTGAATGAGGTTAAAGCTTGTCGATTTTAATTACCTTAATTAACTTTTGTTCTTTTGTTTTTGTTACTTACAGATATATGAATAACATGAGAACCACAGTGAAAAGATATACTTTCACAACTTAATAATATAGCATACAACACAGGTTCCTAAGTAAGAAAATGATTAGGAAGAGAAAGAGGAAATAAGAAAAAGCGTAGAAAGAAGAAGGGGGGAATTCCACTTCATAAGAAAAGGGGGAGGGGGGAGGAGGGGGTTAGCTGCTTTCTACAACCCTGAGTGAAAATCTCAGTGTATGTAGTTTCTTAAGTAAATTACTTACTATGAGATAGGTAACCATTCCATATCTCCACCACTTCTTGAAATGTATCCATTGGCTCTGTCTTCAGAAAATGGTATCTTTCTAACTGTAATAGTTCCAAAACCTGGGTGTGCCAATCTTTTGGTGTAGGGATAGTGTTAGATTTCCACAGCCTAGGGATACGTTTTTTAGCACTATTGAGCATAATCATCAATACATCAAACATCAATAGTGTAAATGTCAGTTTGTGCTGGATTTTGGGGATTGCAAGGAACAGAATAAGTTGTGGACTGGAGAAAATGTTTATCCCTGTCATTTTGTATATAGTCTTAAAGATTTCATTCCAAAAAGAGCTCAGGAGTGGGCATGTCCACCAGATGTGTAACATAGAGTCAGTCTGAGAACATCCCCTCCAGCACTTATTACTAATCATCAGATTAGTTTTATGTAGGCGCACTGGGGTGAGGTACCATCTTCCACAAAACTTAAAATGAACCTCCTGCATAGCCGCTGAGGAAGAATCAGCCCTAGCTAGCCTAAATGATTGTAACCATTGTTTGTAGTGTAAATCCTCTCCAAATTCCCTGCTCTATGCCCATGTATAGGAAGTCATCCATAAATCACTAGGTAGTAGCAGGAGTTAGTATAATTTTGAAATTAGATTACTAGGGATCGCAACACTGACACATAGGAGCTTGAACAGTGTGAGATCTCTATTCATTTTGGTTTCGTGTTTGTGTGTTGTAATATAGTGGATTAATTGGTGACGTGTAAACCATGATGAAAATATTTTCCTATCCCATTCTTGGAGTTTAGATATAGGAACTATTTGGCCCTGTACTAATGTGAAATGCAAGACTCCATCTCTGATTTTATATTTGGTTCTTGAAGTAAGGCCAACAGTTGAATAAGGTAGATTAGGGTTCTCTCTAATAGGCAGCATTGGTGAATAGGGTGTAGATATATGAGTACTTGTAGCCACAACTCTGTCCCACTCCCGCAGCACTTCCACCACCAAAGGGAACATAGCTATGACGTGTGGGCGTTCTTTACGAGGGATCCAAACCAGGGTTCCCATGTTTCCTTTTTCAAATATGTGGTTATCCAGTTGGACCCATGCCTTCTGATCTGAATTGTGGCCCCACTCGACTACTCTCTGCATAAGGACAGCTCTCCTATATAATTGCAGGTCTGGAACTCCCAGTCCACCTCTAACTCTAGGGAGGCACATAGTATGTCTACGCACTCTGTTTCATTTCCCCTGCCATATGAATTTTTCTATAAGATTTTGTAAATGTGGAATATGTTCAGAGGGGAGCGGGATGGGGAGTGTCTAAAAAAGATATAATAAGCGTGGGAGGATATTAATTTTTTATAATGTTAACCCTCCCCAACCATGAGACTGTTTTATTTTTCCAGGATGCAAGGTCTTTGGAAATTTCATCCTTCAGGAATAGAGAATTGTAGTTGTAAATATCCTTCAGTCTAGGAGACAAAAAGATTCCCAGATACTTAAGTTTATCACGTGTTATTTTAAATTGGTATGTCGCTTTGAGGTGGTCAATGTCATGTTTGGGAGAGGAAACATTAAGTAATTCTGATTTTGATAAATTGAGATGAAAATTTTAAACTTTTCCGTATAAGTTGAGTTCTTGCAGGAGTTCCGGGAGTGTCTCTGAGATATTAGTAAGGATAAACAAAATGTCATCAACATACATTGCCTGTTTGTGCTCTACACCCTTGATACAAATACCAGTTATTTTATTATTAAGTCTGATTGTTTTGGGCAAAGACCTCAATTGAGAGGATACACAGTAGTGGGGAAAGTGGACAGCCTTGACGAGTACCGTTGGAGATTGTGAAAGAGTCCGATAGAACCCCATTTCCCCGAACCCTAGCGTTTGGATGAGAATACAAAGAGAATACCATGTCCAGGAAGGGAGAGCCAAAGTCCATACACTTCATTGCCTCTCTTAAAAATTGCCAGTTCACTCTATCAAAAGCTTTTTCAGCATCTGTTGAAAAAAGTGAGAGTGGAACAGAGTGAGATTTTGCATATGAGACAAGTTGTAATATACGTAGAGTGTTGTCCTTGGCCTCCCTTTCTGGTACAAAGCCCACTTGATCAGTGGAGATAAGTCTAGGGAGAAATGTATTAAGACAGTTCACCAGGGCTTTGGCCAAAATCTTCACATCAGTATTTAGAAGGGATATTGGTCTGAAGTTTTGGGGTCAGTCTGGGGATTTCGCCATCTTGGGTAGAACTGTTATATGGGCTTCTAGCATGCCTGGGGGTAATGTTTTAGTCTCTGTCAGTTCATTAAATAATGCAAGGAGATGGGGGACGAGTATAGATTTGTAGAGCTTATAGTATTTTATGGTAAAACCATCAGGACCAGGGCTTCTACCGGTAGGGATGTCTAGCTTGAGCTATTTCCTCCTCAGTAAGAGGTGAGTCTAGATACTCTGAATACTCTTTGTTTAGTTTGCGCAACAGAAGGTTTTTAAGGTATGTCTGGAATCTGATTGGCGTATCGTCTATGTTATGTCCTACAGAATTATGGGAAGATGGCGAGGTATTGTGTAAATTATAGAGATATTTATACTATTTTTTAGAGGGAATTTGGTATGCCTTTACTATCTTTATTTTCAGTGTTGTCAGGGTTTTTGCGGTAGTTAATGTATGATTTGAATTGTTTGCGTTTTATTGTGCGTTCTAGAAGTCTACCCGGTTTGTTACCCTGATCGTAGTAATATTGCTTTAAATGTATAGCTTTTTGTTGTTGGTCCTCTGTTAGCACTTTTTTTAAATCATTGTGGGCCTTTGTTAAAGAGTCAGATATCTGTGGATTTGATGGGCTCTTTGTGTTTTTTTCTAATTGAAGGATAGTGGAGTGGAGTTGTTCATACTGTAATCTACGATCTTTTAATGTTTTGGCTCTATGTTTTATTATCTCCCCTCTAATAACACACTTATGTGCCTCCCAATTGTTGGTTTTAAATTTTGGGTATGGGTGTTGATGGTAAAAAATTCAACTTTACTATTACTTATCTGGGTGAAGATAAATGGATCTGACAATATATTCTCCATACATAATCGACCACTGGTGTCTCTGGCCAAAGTACACTGCATGAGACTGGTGCATGATCAGTCCAAGTAATAGGACCTATTTCACATTTGGGGACTAAAGTGAGACCATGCAAATCTGTGAACCAATAATCTATCCGCGAGTATTTTTTATGTGCATTTGAATAAAATGTATAATCCTGATTCGCGGGGTGTAAGGTACGCGTGTAGATTATGAAGACTTGATCACTTTTATTTTGTGTTTGGAGACACTGGAAGTGTTGTTAGATGTATCCAGTGATGGATTTCGCGGAACATTGAAGTCCCCACCCATAAACAGGATCACTTTCAAATAATCTAAAAGCATACCTGATATTCTTCTGAAGAATGCATGTTGGTCTTTATTGGGAGAGTAAAGGTTGAGTAGAGTAATGGGGCGGACAAATATACCTTAACGTTAACAAGATATACCTTCCAGCCGGATCTTTAACCACTTGAGAGACTTGAAGAGAGACCACAATGCCCACCCCATTTTTTTTCTTAGGCCCTGATGCAAAATATGCTGTGGAATATCTACTATGTGACCACCTGGATTATTTGCCTTTCTAGAAGTGTGTCTCCTGCATAAAAATAATTTTGCTATTCAGTTTAGACAGTTCTCGCACAGCGATAGATTGTTGACCGGGATTATTCCTTGGCATTAATTGTTGTAAAGGTTATAGAGTGCTCCATGGGTTTTAGTTTAGATGTGTGCATTTTGAGGGAGAAGGAAACAAAAAAGAAAAAAAAGGGGGGGGGAGGGAAGAAGGAAGGATAAGAGATGAGAGGTTAGTAGAGACTAAAAAAGAAATAGAATTTAGACAATAAAAATTAGGTTAGTGAAATGAAGTAACACCTAGATGGAGTACAAAAAGTAAGTAGTAAAGTATAAGTTTGACGCCTACTCTAAGGCTATCTAAGAAAAGAATTTAGAAGAGATAAGGTAAAGGAACCTCGTTATTGTACAACTAGAGAAAGAACAGTGGGGAAAGTGTCCCCGTGACTTAAAAGGGCGTTTCAAAATTTATTTAGAAGATAGAGGTTTGTGTCAATGGCCCGGACACTTCCACTCCCTTGACACATTAAACATGATATGCCTTACCCTAGACCTATAGGCTATAGGGTATGTGAGTTTTTGGCAGTTCAGATGGGGACTATTAAGTATGATTAAACTTGGGTTAAAGTTGTTTATAACAAAGAAATAAGTATACAGGAGAAATATATATAGTTGGTTGTTAGGTATATGGAAAGATAATGCATCAGGTTAGATGTGTGGTGGATGTAATTCAGTGCTATTGTGATAAATACTTAACTCTTGTGAAGCTCTAGAATGTGTGCCATGTATAACATATTAAGCTATAATTATAACATGTTACCTTTTATAAAATACATAGGTATTAACGAGACACTATAAACCATGTAATCATTTTGCAATACAAGCTCAAATTCTTAATATAATTAAACATTATATTGGGTGAGTAAATGAATCAATTATGAATCTCATCCCAACCTCCAAATAATCATAACAATTTGCTACAATACAAATTCCAATTCTCAACAAAATAACATTAAATGACAAGTAGGTAAATGAATCAAGTGTGATGCTCAATGCATCTATTACCTGACCCCAAGTCCAATATAAACTGTCACCAGGAAGTTTGGTAAAAATTAGGTTTCGTCCTGAAGTAAAGGTGGTGTGCTATCTGCTGCTAAACTAGCTATAAGAGGCTGTGGTGTGACCACATCTGAGCAGGGTTGTTGGACTTCAATATCAAGTTGAGTGCAAAAGTTCTCCAAGTCTGATTCTGTGCAATATGTTGCCGATTTGTTATCTTTTGAAGCTATTATGCAGACTGAGAAGCCCCAGCGGTAGGGAATTTTCTTGGACTGTAGAACTGAAGTAATGTGGGATAGAGACCTCCTCCTCTGTAATGTAGTTGGACTAAGGTCACTAAAAATTTGTATTGGTAATCCTGCATGATGGATTAGATGTTTAGCTCGGGCACATTGCAGGATTTCATCTTTATCCTTAAAATTTAGGAGCTTAAGAACAACATCTCTTGGCGGAGCCTTAATTGGAGGCTTGGGGTGTAAGGCCCTATGGGCTCTTTCAATTTGGATATCGGGGGAGCTCGGAGTTCCTTGCAATGTCCTGAAGAGGTCTTGTAAGTAGCCGTTTAAGGCTGTAGGGGATATTGATTCAGGAACACCTCTTATCCTGAGGTTGTTTCGTCGACTCCTGTTATCCAGATCTTCAAATTTTTCATTTAGTTGATGGATCATGTCATCTTATGTAGATAATTTAGTAGTGAGGTGTTCTATAGACTCTTTAGTCGCATCCTGGTCTTCCTTAACTTGGGTAACCCTGGTGTTTAAATTAGATATATCTTTATGAAGATCGCTGTACCACAACTGATTTAATGTACTCTTTAGAGCATAGATATTGCAGGTCCTTCTTGGTAACATAATTAGATGGAGGGTTTTCTGTACTATGGATCTGTGCAGTGGTTGATTGTTGCACGCTGCCTGTGGCAGCTTTAGTAGAGGTATTGTGTGATTCCATAGGCCTCAGATATTGGTTCAGCTTTCCTGAAGAGGAACTTTTATCCAATTTACTGAGTTTCTTGTTGGGCATTACCAATTTGTCTGTGGTTTGTAGGTTGAAAAAAAAAGTGACAGTTAATACCCCTCTTCAGGAGTATATGTGTAATATAGGAAAGGAATCCTGGTAGATGGTGTGACTCTCTGCAGTATTAAACGAGAATCACATTAATATGAGAGTGAGTAGGATTATAGAAACATCCAGAAAGTGTATTTCTCTAGAAATTAAATATAAGCTGTGAAGATGCTGAAATTAGATACCTCTACCATTCATACCAATAGTCATAGATAAAGATTAATGCCCTGGTTGAGGCTATTACTATTTAATGAGGCAGTTTTTATATATGTTTATTTTCAGATCAGCAGTAGTTGGCCAATTAGAGAAGGCAAGTTATCGTTTACATGTAAGCTGAGTGAGGTCCCTGCTCGTTATTCCCCTAACGAGGTATATGAGGCTGTACACTGGATCAACCTGCGACAGCCAGATAAGGGAGTACAGGTTGGCAGGATTTACTTACTTCGAGCTCAAGAAATGATCCGGGAGATAGGCCTGGATGCCTTACTGACCGATCCTCTTGCTGGGTGCGCGCCAAGCGCTGCAGCGATCTCCTGTGAATCAAATCTCTCTTTTTGCGGTCAGGTCATTCCTCCTCCCTCACCACGGCAGATGCTCTTCTATTTGTACTACCTAGTGGGTAATGCTGCCGACCGGGATTGTAGCAAGGTTGCGATGTCGTTGGCGGTATTCCCGTTGCTCTGTATAGCATTAGACCTCAGGCCTGTCAGTCACTGGGTGCTTTGTGTCAACTTAATAAGAGCCTGGGTTAGGTGATAGAGTCCCACCTCTGATTCCAAGGTATGTTGGATGATAAGGCCTACCGTGGCTACATGTCTTGATATCCCCTTATGTCCAGCATAGGGCCAAAGAGCTAACTTAAAGTACGGCCATGTCCCTGTGTGGGGTAGCTCCACAATCCCCAGAATATAAGATAGTTTTTATAAAGATCAACTGAATATGTACAACACAAAGCTGGCAAAAGGGCATGGAAAGTGTATATTTGATAACAGCCAAGCAATTAAAGGAACATGAAACCCAAATGTTTTCTTTCATTATTCAGATATAACATACAATTTTAAGCAACTTTCACTTCTATTATCATATAGCACGCTACATGCAGTTAAATGGTGCGGTCAAGAATGCTGTGATTGGACCGTGAGCCTGTGACGCACTAGTTAAAAAAAACAGCTGCGCAGAAGAGGCTGGCTTTGCTTACTATGTAAGTATAGTTTTAGCAATCAAATAAGATATATATATTTTTTTTCTTATGTTACATCTTGCACAATGTTTACTGTCCCTGTAATTACTTTGGGTATCCTTTGTTGAAGGAGCAGCAATACACTACTGAATACATAGGTTGACCCAATAACGAGAAGAATATATATACAGCCAAAGAGGATATATAGATAGATAGATAGATAGATAGATAGATAGATAGATAGATAGAAATTAGATAGATAACATACATAGATACAAATGAGATAGATAAGATAGATAGATTGACAAATGAGATAGATAATGTACAAATTAGATAGATAGATAGATACAAATTAGATAGATATAGACAAATTAGATAGATTAGATAGATAGACAGACAGAGACAGCAGTAGCAGACCTACACTTCAGAGGACACTGGTGCAATGTATAATTATTTTAAGGATAGATAGACAGACAGACAGGCAGATATAGATAGATAATGACATAATATAGATAGATAGACAGACGGATAGACAGACAGATAGATATAGATAGATAATGACATAATATAGATAGATAGATAAATAGACAGACAGACGGATAGACAGATAGATAAAAAGGAGTTTGCAAAATTATTTGACTTCTGATTTAGTAGAAATTGCATTACACAGGGTTGCCACCTCATAGATAGATAGATAGATAGATAGATAGATAGATAGATAGATAGATAGATAGATAGATAGATAGATAGATAGACAGACAGACAGACGGATAGACAGATAGATAAAAAGGAGTTTGCAAAATTATTTGACTTCTGATTTAGTAGAAATTGCATTACACAGGGTTGCCACCTCATAGATAGATAGATAAATAGACAGACAGACGGATAGACAGATAGATAAAAAGGAGTTTGCAAAATTATTTGACTTCTGATTTAGTAGAAATTGCATTACACAGGGTTGCCACCTCAGCTATGTTTTCCAGGACACTTATGAGTTACACATGCTGCAGTTTGTGCAGAAGGAACGTGAATTGCACCCCTGGTCAGCACAAAAATAGTGATCCTGGACAGCACTATTTATGTTCCGAGGTGGCAACCCTAGCATTACATTATCCTTTATTTTGTTAAGCCTATTCAATAACAAATGGTTTAAAAAGAATTGCTGATATTTTCAACTAAGTGTTCAATAGTGTTAAGATCTGAAGATTTCTCAGTTATGAAAAGGTAGACTATTTAGACTGCATAAGGAAGAGAAACTATACACAGAACATGTGCATTATCTTGTGAACGGTTTTATTTATATACAAAGCTGATCACATAGTTCATACTCAGCAACCACAGTTTATATTGGTTCATCGTGGAATTTCCACTACATCAAAAAAAAATTATTTTTTATTATTACATTTTTATTGAGAACAACAGTGAATACATACAAGTAATATACGGTACAAATTCATATCACATCAACATTGTGACTATAATATGTACCATCAAGATCAGAGTCCTCGTATTTTTCTCCACTATATATTAGCATAGGTCGCTCTTAGACCTTTGGAAAATAGATAATATGTGATTAGGGGTTACATTAAACATATATAGAAATATACAAAAGAAAAAGTTGCATCTTCATCATGACGGCTATTATTACGGTTAAATGATATATAAATAGAGATGCAGAGGCTACACTGGACACGCCTGTAATGTAACTTGGTTTACCTTATATAAAAGATATAAGCACACATACTATGAAGTTTGTTTACTGTGGAGATCATGGACACATTAAGTAGCTGATATGAGCTTTACCCAGGTGCATAATGTTATAAAACATCAATAAAACATTTATTTCAGACTTCACATGGATAAGATCTAGGTAGAAAACCTTGTTTGCCTGCGCCCTGTACGGAAATCCTTTAAGGATCAGCTAAGTGGACTAATCATGAGAGTGTTGAAACTGGTGAATACTATCTGGCTAGCATATGTTGGTAGTTGGACCTATTGCTTTGGTGAGTTGATTCTCTGAGTTGCTCAAAGTGAGTCGGGGAACCCTAATAACAGGCGATTAGACATTTTATGTATCATATTCTACACATTGCTGGGCTCCTTACTATTGTGAATATATAGTTTTATGTTAAAGTCAGATGCTATATGTTGTAAATGAAGCCTGTCTTCCTCTCTACAGCTCCGGCCGCAAGCCGCAGAGTCTGGAAAAATTGTCTGGGATACATTAGCCTCAACTCTATTACCTTAATGATCAGAAAGGAGAAATCGCATATTATGAGCAACATTGTGCATCTATAAGTAAAAGCGCGCTGAACAGAGTATAGTGGAGCTCAACTAGATTTCAGTGTGGAGCCACGGCAAACATCTATGTTTAAGGTATATTTTTATCATTGCCTTTTCTGCAGGTGGAGTTAAATGCATTGAGCTGCTTGATCCTATCTACAAGAAGCAAGAAGGGATAAGACCTGGTGGAAACCTGGGGGTCTCATAACTTAGCTTTGGCGCAAGGGAACCAGCGCAAAGGGAGTCCTGATGAACCTATAGCAATCGCTCCTCTAAAGTGATTTGGCAGCTGCGGGTGCCTCTGTATAAAAAAGAAAGTCTCCGGTGGGCAGCTACAGAGATCATAGGTATGAAGAGAGGCAACAAACTTTTATGATGCCTGTTCTCCTGCTTCAGCTTCCTGAGGGTCCCCCCTGAAACCCCTGGCTGGCAAAAAGTATGTTGTTGATTGCTGCTGTTCCCCTGGTGCATAGAATGGAGCTGAGATCCCAGACGTTACTGGGTTTGTCCCCCCGTGGACTTTTGTACACGCGCTACTTTGCATCTCCTGAATCGCTGTGTCATGTAGCAGGTAGCTTGGTAGAGTTTCCCTGGTTTCTCTACGCTCTTCTTGCTTAAGGGTCCCTGTCAATAGAGGTGTCTCCTGAATTCCTTCTATGGCCTTGGATGTGTCTTGAATTAGTACTGGGTCTTGCGGAGCCATCTCAAAAAGACGCATGCATAACGCTTCAAATCTGCGCCAGTGTTTATTGCTGAAGAATTCTTGGTAATCAGTGTCTCCAATGGCTGGCTATGTGCTCTTTTTATACCTCCAATTTTAGTAGAAATGATATGTAAGCCCAGATAGTTGTGTTGGCTTATCCAGCTGTAGCTAGGAACCTCGGATTACCAAGAGGATGGTGTTGCCTAGTAAGTACCGCCGCTCTAGGCCTTCGTAGTCTGTTTTCTCACTGCAGCATCACAAATACAGCTCAATATATGAAATGATATTCACCACAATGTGGTGGGAAAATTCATGATTCAGAGATGAAGATTTAGCTGTGAGATTACGGAGCATTGTAAGAGATTCCAGTGGAGCTCAAAAAAGTGTGACCGTTCCCGGTCGCTGTTCAGACCCCCCCCACTACATCAACATTTTTTTATCAAAACTTCCAGAATGAATTCAGATTTAGGATGGATTATTTTACTAGATTTATGCAGCAGAGTGATCAAGCCTGGTATGGAAATGTCAAAAGGATAAATAACAAACTACTGAAATCTGATAACATCTGAGGTTGAAATGGCTGATGTATGGAATGTGTATGGAATGTGTAGTGTATGTACAGTACATATACACTGGGCAAATGTGCCTACCCTGTATAGGTAGTACACTATTGACAATATGCTTCTAGTGGTGTTTCAGTCACATTACTGTGCTTCATGGGGTGGGAATAGGGGTCCCTCCGATGCCATAACATAGAGGGGCAAGATCATCCTTATTTATATAAGGGAAATCTCCTCCTTACAATAAGTGGTTGTGAGTGCATCAAGCTGGCAGGTGATTATTAAAAATACCCCACAGAAATGGTCCTATATTTAGGGTCATGTTTGGGCAGGAGTAATATTTGGCATCCATGAATTGTCACCCCTGTCAAAAAAAATCAGAAATGTGTACAGTCTTCATACTGATCTATGTAATTGTTTATATTCAGAAAAATAATTAAATATTTTTGTACCTACTACTTTACAATTGTACCTTTTTATTAGAAAACATATGCATATAGAATCATTAATGCTGGTGCTTTTGGGAGGTAATTGTGAAACTGTAAATTATCTATCACAATCTTGGGAAGAAGGTTTCATATATTTGATATACTATGTGCAATTTAAAAAAAATGCACAACTGTTTTTTAGATTCTAGTAAGGTTTTAAATTCAACTGAGTGCAAAAGTTTGAAAACTGATTCATCAAAGAGGTGAGAGCAGGTACAGCTCTCAAAGGTTTAATAAAGGGACACTGAACCCCAAAAATGTTATTTCGTGATTCAGATAGAGCAGGCAATTTTAAGCAACTTTCTAATTTACTCCTATTATCTTTTTTTTTTTTTAAATTATCTTGGTATCTTTATTTGAAAAGCAAGAATGTAAGTTTAACATTGTTATATTAATATATTTTATAACAGTTAAACATGTTCTGTCTGTTTCTAAACCACTGCAGACAGCCTCTTGTCACATGCTTTTTTATTAGCTTTTCACAACAGAGAAGTGCTAATTT